>NC_133507.1:53317500-53495000 GCF_049354715.1 Callithrix jacchus
TGTTCGCAATTATCCTCGGAAATTGCCTTCATTGGATTAAGCAGCAGCCTTGGACGCGGGTTCTGATCTTCCCTGGGCTTTTATTAAAGCTCTGAGCAGCTTTGGCAGTAACAGAGAGGATGGACTGTTTGTTTAAAGAGTGTTTACCAAAGAAAAGGGCCGACGGGGTGCGCTGGTTGATAAACAGGGACCCACCTCCTTGGGAGAAGTTGTTAGGAATAGTCTGACCGCCCGAGGCTGAGAAGGAAACCCTGTCAGCTCAGACACTAGCTCTGGGGTTTCGGCTTTCCTGTCTAGTAATTAACTGCCACCTCAAAGCTAGCCTTGGGTGCTCGCCAGGGAGACACCGTGCTCGGCCCAGCGTTCGCCCACTGGGGGACTCCCGGCGGGAGCCAAGTAGGCACACAGGCAGCCTCCTGAGATCCTTGGTTCCTCCAGGCCAGACCAACAGATGACTTACTTAGTCCGGGGATGGGGGCTCTGGAGGGGGATTTAATGAGTCCTTTGGCGGGAGTTGATTCAAGGCGGCGGTGACCCGTTGTTTCTACCTTCATGCCAAGACAGTTGGCGAATCTCTGCGGATATTCTGCTCGGTTTGGCAGCTTTTTGTAGAAGAGTTAGCCCAGGTTCAACTCTGGAGTGGAAGCTACAGGAGGGCAGGGCTTGGCCTCAGATATCTCATCTGCAACCCCGACCCCATATTAGGGCCTCTCCCAGGCAGGTCTTTCCCCACTTTGGGCGGGTCAGTTCTGTGGGCTGCTGGCCGGGTGGTCGCTTCGCACCCGTACACTTCTGCTTTCTCGGTTCGGCCCTGGCTTTCGTGCCCCAGAGCTCCGCAGCCTGGAGATGCACACCCGGACACGCTCCTTCCCTAATTCCGCACCCGAGGCGGGACCCCCAAGGCGAGAGGGCCCTTAGGGCTGGCCCCAGTCTTTCTGCAATGGCAGCGAGGGGTCTCCCCGGCCCAGCCGAACAGGGTGTAACGCCGGGGGCAGGAGAAGACCGCTGGTGTCTACGCTCCGCAGGGACTCGAGCCTTCAGAACTGTCGCAGGGGGACGCGCGACCGAGTTCCCCTCCTCCTCCGCCCAGACGCGGGGCGGGAGGATCCAGCGGCCGGAGGCGCCAGGAACTGCTCGCCGCCTCCCGCTCCAACACGAGGAGCGTGTTCCCTGCGGTTTCCAAAAGGGCTCAATGGAGGAGAGAAGCGAATAAGACAGAAAAAAAAAAAAAAAAAAAAAAAGCTTAAAGGCTGCAATCTCCGCAGCGACTGGTAGTGCCCGGTTTTCGCCTGCACTATCGCTCCCCAACCTCATGCATTAGGCCAAAACTTCTCGACTCCTAGTTGGGGGGTGGGGGGCAGGTTAGTGCTTTGGAAAAACTGATTCTCCCCACTCAGATGCTGTGGGCTTAGCAGTGGTGAGGGGCTGGCTACATCTGTCCTTCTCCGGAGCGGACCACCTCTGAATGCATCCACCGACATAGCTTTGCTAGCCAAATTGCGGGAGACTACAAGGGCTGTGTGAGGTGGCTTCACACCACTCTTGGGAACAGCTCAGGAATAGCTCAGGCAGGTTTCCAACCCTCCACTGCCTCTCCCTACTAGGCTGTCCTGAGAGAGTACGCGTGGAATCGAGATCCAAAGGGCCATTCATGAACGTCCCCATCGGCTTCTCAGTCCCCAACTCCTTGGGGTCAGCTCCTCAGCCGTCTTCCTGGATATCTTCCCACTCCCCTTCAGAGACTCCTGCATTCACCTATCACCTGCAAGGGCAAGTGATTAGCTTTAGCTAGGGATCTCCGGTGCCTGGAGCAGAGTTTAGACTCAATAAATGCTTGACTGGGCAAATAAATTACCGGGATGGAGAAGCCAAAAGCTCCTGAAGAGCCCAGGGCTGCTGCTGGGAGGGTGGGCTTGGATTCTGCCATCAAGGCTGTAGAGATTTGATTCCTGGGGGTGGGGGTGGGGGGGTGGGGAGGAAAGTCTCTGACAGAAAACTTCTGCCTCAACTGCCACCCTGATTAGAAGGCAGGGAATGGAGGGGTGGCCCTGAGGCAGTGCCCCACTCTCAGGATCTGGCTGCTTGGTGTTTCCTGTGCAGCTGCAGTGCTGGGAAAGATGGTGATCAAGAAACTGGGGTTGTAGGGCACTGGTTTCTCCCGGGGCCAGGTTCTGCTCACATCAATCATCCAGAACCCAGAACTCTTCACAACCTCTGGATCCACCAAGAAACAAACCCCACAACAAATGTGAAAGCAATGGCCTGGAGGTAGCTCTAGTCCCTGTGCCCTGCAGGGTCTCCAGAGGAGAAAAAACGAGATGGAGGTGGGGGTGGGGCAGAGGTTTTTTGGGAATTCAGCCGAATATCCAAGCAGAGAAAAAACAACCAACCAACCAACAAACAAAAGAGCCATGTGCACAGAGTGAAAGAACTCAGACCCAGAGAGGCCACGAGGAAGGACGGTCACAGAATAGTGCGAGTGACAGACTGATGATGGAGACAGCACAGAGGTTGTGCAGGGGGCAGGGAACTGAGGCAGAGGTGGAATAGGGTTGGTGTCAATCTTACACTCAGGACAAGGTCCAAGACTTCAGGGGTGTGTAAGGTGACTACTTCAAGGTCCAGGCTCAAGGATACCACAAGGATGGAGCTGCTGAAGCAAAGCTGGACAAGCAGGGCTTGGTTACCTGTAGGCCTCCAGACCTTAGGGAGCCTGGGGGAAATCTTGCAGACTCATGTTCTAACTGTCCTTCTGTTCTTGCTAAGGGTGCCTCTGCCACTCACACTTTTCAAGTGTGAGAGGTTGTATAGATTTGTGGTTTAAATCTCCACTCAGCCACTCATTTGTAGCAAGACCATAATCATGTTGCTTTCTTCCTCAGTTTCTTCATCCCTAAAATAAGAATAGTAAGCCCTCCTGCAGTGGATTCTCAGGAAAATTGAGTTAATACAGTGTGTTTAAAGCTTACACTAGGGCCTGACAGTAGAGTAAGTTGTGTGAATTAGTTGTTCCCAACACTAGGAAGGAGTGTGAGGACCTGGTCTTGCTCCCTCCCTCTTCTAAGCTCATTCATCCTTGCCTGCTGCCCTCTGAGTCCCAGAGGCCGAGACCAGTCTACCAAATGCCTGTGCCCAGAGCTTGAGGTAGAGGGAGAAGAGACAGAAGGGGCAGATATTCTGCTCCCATCTGTGCCTGCACAGAGTCAGGCAGTGGTTTAGGACAGGGTGGGAGGTGCTCTGCAGCCAGTGCTCTTTTGGAAGAAGCTGAAAGGAAGGAAAATACCTTATTTTGCATTCGCTGTGTCTGGGGCACTGTGCTAGGCATGGGGAAACCAATAGAGGAAGACAAGAAAAATAAATTCTCTTTATTTAATCATCAGAATGCTCTTAAGAGTTTTCTGTCTGCCTCGTGCATTATGATTCTAATTTTATAACTGAGAAAACAGAAGTGAGAGTGGTTAAGCAAGTTGCCCAAGGTCACACAGCTAAAACATTTGGAATCCAGATGAGACGAGTTTGTTCCTCGGCTCAAGGTCCTCAGTCAGTCCTGTCTTCTACCCTCTTCCTCCCACGCTCCCAGCAGGAGCCCTGGAAAACCTCAAGCAGAGCTCCTATGCTAGGTGACGTCAGGGATGAGAAGGGTCAGGAGCCCAGTTGAGCCCCGTAGGCTGCATTTTGCCTCTCTTCAACACACTGCACTTCCCACCGTCCAAAATGAAAGCAGTGAGATGTTGGGCTCTTCCCGACTGGGGTTCAAGTAATCGATCAATTAATCTCTCTGCATGTTTTCTCATCTGCAAAATGGGCATAATAGTAGCTATTTTATTGGGTTGTTGTAAGGCTCACACAAAACAATAAAACTTTTTTTTTTTTTTTTTGAGACGGAGTTTTGCTCTTGTTACCCAGGCTGGAGTGCAATGGCGCGATCTCAGCTCACCGCAACCTCCGCCTCCTGGGTACAAGCAATTTTGCTTCAGCCTCCCGAGTAGCTGGGATTACAGGCAAGCGCCACCATGCCCAGCTAATTTTTTTTTTTGTATTTTTAGTAGAGACGGGGTTTCACCATGTTGACCAGGATGGTCTCGATCTCTTGACTTTGTGATCCACCCGCCTCGGCCTCCCAAAGTGCTGGGATTACAGGCGTGAGCCACCGCGCCCGGCCCAACAATAAAACCTTTTAAAGGTTGCCTGGCACGTTCAATAAATGGTGGCCATTGTAGTTATTGTTCCTTCTATCCCTGGCCCAGGCAAGCGAGAGGGAGCCCGCTCGTGGGAGGTAGGGCTAGGGCAAGCTCAAGTGTGTGAGCTCCTCACGCCTGTTTCCTGTCTGAACCTCCATTGCCACTTTTGAAATTCACGGGAAGGACTGGGGCTGTGCTGGGCGAAGGCGCAAGGCAAGTAGCAGATGTGTGAACCCGACCTGCTACAGGTAGACAACCGTTCACCAAGAGGTCCTCGTATCAAGCGGAATGACGATCTTAAAGCATGTGGCCTGAGGTGCTGGACGCTGGGCGAGCCCGGCAGGAAACCTGGCTGCCCAATCCACCAGGAAGAATCCTGGGAGATCCGAAAAAGCGGACCCCTAAAATCCTGACCTTGGGAGCCAGCAGTTGGTTCGGACTTGTAGGGAACCGGGAGGGTGCAGATGAGGCGGGGCGACTAATCTAGGGGCCTAGAGCCACTGTCCGTGCCCAGAGTGCAGGCTGAAGGATCTTGGTGCTTCTTTGAAACCTTAGTTTCCCCTAATGGAAAAGAGACTGTCTATATCTGCCCTCCTTAGGAGGCTCTTGAAAACCTCCAACAGACTTGGTCCTTGCTGGCCTTACCCAAGTCTTACTTGCCAGGGATTTGGGCGCTCAGCATGGAGATTGGACACAGATGAACTCTGTGCATTGGCAACTGAAAAGTGGCGGTTGTACCCCTGGTCCCGGAGTTCCATCCGCCTCTTCTGTGTAACTGGTCGCCTCCCTGACCTCTATCCTTCGCTCGCCGTGCAACCCTAAGCTTTCCCCAGCGCGCAGGGGCACGTACGGTTTTTGGGGACTAGAGGCAGGGGCAGCTGGCGGGTGGAGAAGGAACAGAGGCCCCTAAAAAATGGCTAGTCTCCCTTAGAGAGTCCCCAGACGACCCTCCATTTCCCCACTGGTGTGCTCGGGTAACCCTGCTGGAGCTCCACCCGGCCGCCAGGCAAGCGCAGCCCCGCAGGAGCAGCGGCCTCTCAGGCACCGTAATGCGGAGAGGAGAGCCTGGCCAGGGCGCCGTCACCATCCCCAGCCAGGCAAGCCTGGCCTGCCACTGCCTCGCAGGCCCAGTAAGGGGACAAAACCGTGGGCCCAATTCAAGTGCTAAGTGCTCCCGACGCCAAGAAGGGCCACCCTGGCTGGCCTCTTCCACACACAGGCTTCCACACTCAGACCCTGGCAAAAAATCGCCGAGGGCTTCGGGCCCTTGCACAACCCTGTTCTGGGCGATAGTGGCATTTAAGGCTAGACAAATTTTCAAAGAGTAAGTAAAGGAAAATAAATGTTGGCTTTTGGTCCCGTGGTCACTCCGAGGCCCACAACCACCTTCGGTTCTGGTTTTCTTTTTCCTTTGAAGAAAAAAGTTGAAGAAAGTGGCAGAAGCGCCCCTATCTGAGAAAAAAAGAGGGATTTCAAGGTGGGGTTCTCTAGCTGAAGGCGTGTTGGGAGCAGCACGGGACCCACAGACCTGGGACCTGTCCCTGGACTTTCCGCCTTCCTCAGCCTCCGGGTAGCGTCAGTTGCGCGGCGAGGGCCTGAGAAGGGGAGGGGGACAGGGCCTCAGCAACCACCTCGGCGTGGCCGGAGTGCAGTGCCGTGTGGGGCTGGACCCACCGCGAACAAGGCTCGCAGAGCCTGCAGGGTTGCCCTCGCGGTGGACCCGCCGCCCGTCCGCCCAGCCAGTCTGTTTTCCGGGATCAGGGGCAGGCGGCTACAAAAGCTTCCCCCAGGGCCTCGAGGAAGCACCCGGAGATTTCCTGAAAAGGGGTGCGCCTTTGAAGTGGACTTTCCGGCCGTCGGTCTGGGGAGAGCGAGAAAGGGGAGGGACGCACCTTTTCAAAGGGCTGGGACCCTGGAGGGGCCTTTTCTACCACCCGCTGCCGATGTTTAGAGGAGGCTGGTTTCTCCTGGGCAGGCGTAGGCTCCACAAACCCCCAGGGACCACCATTGTCTCGGGAGGGCAGATGTGCCCACCTGCGCCCGGGACCACGTGGCGGAGGCTTGGCAGGAGTGGGGATGGTGGTGACGCCCAGGTTTTCTAACTGCTTTTCTGAAATTCATTAGTAAATGAGGACTTGAACTATGGAAGCTCTGAGAGTCTGCCCCGGGAAGGCAAATCCCAACCTCTCTTCCCCCCTCGGCCTCTCGCCCCAACATTAGTGAGTGGCTGCCTTGAGATCTTTGTATCAGGACCAAGCCAACACTAAGGAGCGCTCTAGTGAAGCAGCGTGGGCCTGGGAATGGGGGTGGAGCCTACCAGGTGAGGGTGGCCCCACAGGTACCTGGCCCAAATGTAAGTTATGTATTTGCTGTGATACCACCAACTGAGTTATTTATTTACTGTGAGAAGTCGAGCAAGTTACTTAACCTTTCTGCACCTCACTGTCCCTCTCTGGATAATGAGGATAAATAATATTTCTACCTATATATGGATTGTAAGGAATAAATGAATTGTCTCATGTCAAAGAGAAAGCAGTACCTTGCTCTTAGGAGGTGTTCCATAAATGCCATTTACATTTATGTACACATCAGGAGAAACCCAAACTTCTCTCTCTCCAGTGCTCTCACACAGGCAGTATGAGATGGGTAGGGGACTCAGGATCAAGTTACTAAGCACTACAGAGAAGTGAGTGGGCACAGATAAGCCACAGGACTTAAAAAAGCCAGGAAGCTGAAATGATTTGAGAATTCATTTTTACTTTTATAACCCAAGGTCCCTGTTTGCTGTGAAAGGATTTATCTTTTTTTTTAATTTTTAAATTAAGGTATCATTAACCACCTCCACTTTCCAGAAACCCATTTCAAGGTAATGAACACATTTCTTTTTGCATATGGCCTAGTGAAAATATGAGGGCTTAGAAGTGAGAGACACATGACCTGTCTTCTGGTCTCTGAAACTCTACATGGGCAAATCCTCTAACTTTCTGATTCCTGATTTCTTCATCTATAAAATGAGGATGATGGTAATAATGCCTTCTTGAATGAAACTTTCTGAAAGTTTAAGGAAATGATACATGTTGAAGCATTTGGCACTGGCAATACAGGAGGATAGAGCTAATAATGCACCAAAAACAGTAACAGACACTCTAAAACAGAACCTAAACAAAGAGTAGAAACTCCAAAGGATGGATATTTCTACTGCAGATTAATTAGGGCTTTTTTTTTGTGGGGGGGAATATACAGAAGAAAAAGTTCAGCTTAGACATGCAGCCTAAAATGAGTTTCAGGGAGTTCAGGATGCTTGGTTATGAGAAGGGACAATGTGCCCAGTTTCCATCTTTAAAACTCAAGTCATGTCTCCATCAAGCCTGGGGATGCTTTCCTGTAAGCAGATTTTAGTTTTTTCAGTATCAACCTAGAAAACTGTCATGTTTTAGAAGGAGGGCTGTGAATAAAACATGGTAGAAACATGATGTAATTGCAGTTACTCCAAATATGCTGAAATACATTTTTTTAATGGAGAGAGAACCCAGATCATTTTTTCTCATTCTGTCAATTATATAAGTCAATACTTGTACAATTTCTTAATTTAATGTCTCTTTGCCCCATATATATGTGTATCTATTGCATATACGTGTGCTACTTTCCATTTTGTTTTAGAGGTTTTCAAGTTAAAGCAACAAACTTTTTAATCAGTTTCTATTTAGAATCACTGAATCAAAAGATTTTTTTTCTCTCTTTTTAATGTAAAAAACTCCAACCTGTCCATCCAACAAAATACGACTTATCTCTAGTTAATTTTGTGAAATCTATTCAGTTATTCTTTGGATTGTGCTTTCCATCTTCTTAAAAATATGAACCACTCAATTATATTAACCGTATGGCTTGATTATAACAGCTAATTTCCATTTCATAATGTAATTGTTGTTTAAACACTGATGATTTATTAGTCAAGGTGTTTAGGAAAGTTCTCTCTAGTTCTATCTCTTAAATAATGATTGAAATGACCATAAAAATTCAAAGTCATTAGACTATTAGTTTTCATGGTTTTAGATTCTGTGGCTCCTCAGCATTAGATATCTGCAAGGAGAATCTTTTGCATGCACTACAGTCCTGGAATTCACAACATGGACTATCCAAAGCAGCTTGGCTTTATTTGCCAGGCACAGGATTTCAACAGCAAGAATTTGATGTAATGGGAAGGAGCTCACAGGGCTACTCAGTTATGTTGGACTTGAGTGCTGGCTGGGAAGGCTGTGCAGTCATACATTACTGCAAACAAAACATGTCACCCTTCAGTGATCTTAATGCTTCGTCCATTAAATGTACTCCCTCATGTAAATGGCAGTGTACTTAACTGGTAAACAGATGTTCCCCACTATCATCTCAGAATTAGAAAGCTGTGCTTTATGGTTTGCGTTAAGCTCTAGGTTTCTTATTTCCCTGAGTATTTTCCAGAGTCATTTCTGTTCCCAGTGCCCCCTGCCATCCGTCTGAGTTTTGGTTCTATTGTGACCTTAATCTTGGTTTAGGGAGCAAATGCTCTTGACACTGTAATACACACCTTATGGGTCTCTACAAATATTCACATAAAAAGATGAAGAAATAACACTAAAACATGCTATATTTAAGATAATTTGGCCTTACGCAGTCTGACTTTAATCGAGGGTGGTTTTAATGAACTGCTCTGCATATCTCTTGGTTTAAAAGATCCCCACCATGTCAGGTTGTTTCCTAGAAGATGAAACTTAATGGATATAACTGGCCTATTAATAGGCAAAAAGATTTAAGCCAATTGAGGAAATGTGATATCTTTTTGTAACCTAGCATACTCTCGATAAACTATAATTTAAAATATTTTGTATTAAGATCATACATTTCCCTGCAATCATTTACCATCTATTTTTATTGATTATATTTCTAATAAAGACGTCCCATTCAGACAGGCTGAAGGAAAGTATTTGCTAGGAGGTTGAGTAGGTTTTGAGAAATTCTAGCACCTAAGAAGGATATTTATCTTGAAGAGCCTCTACCATCATTCCCTGTTTATTAAGCCACAGATGGGAGGACAGGCTTAGCATTAAGTCTCTGTCCTCTGAATAATAAACGTACTGCCACCTTATGAAAACTAAGATCCCTTTCCCAAAAGTCTGACAAATTTGGTACAATAATAAGTAATTAACTAGAGAATGGCTAACAGTGCCTTGTGAGAGTAAGGGCTCAATAATTATTTGTGCATGGGTAGATCTTTCATGTTCCCATCTTATTATTTCTTTAATAAATGTCATTGAAATGTGACATAATAACAAAAAGTATACAAATTCTAAGTAGACAGCTTGATGGATTCTCACAAAATACATATACCCTTGTAACTACCATACAGATCAATATATAGAACACTACCACCATCCTGGAATCTTCCTTTGTGCCCACTGCCTTATTACCACTCAAAGATAATGACATACTGACTTCTAACATGATAGATTAAGTTTTAAACTTTGTATAAATTGAGCCATAGCAATGTATATTCTTTAGTGACTGGATTCTTTCCCTCAGTATTATCTTTTTGATATTATTTCATGTATTTTCAAGTTGCAGTAGTTCATTCTTACTGCTGAATAGATTTCACTGTATAGAAATTACACAATTGATCTGTTCTTCTGTTGCCTGGTGTTTGATTTATATCCAGTTTGGGGCTATTTTGCATAATGCTACTATAAGAATCCTTCTATATGTCTTTTTGTGCATATCTATATGCTTTTCTGGTGAGTATAGTACTTAGAATTGGAATTGCTGGGATATCTTATGGTTATCATGTATTATTATTTATTTTACTTCCTGATAAGGACTATATAGTTATCCTTCAGTAGCATTCTATCTAACTCAAAATAAAAGTTAGTGGCTTTACAATTACTTACACAGACCTAAGCAAAACAGTGTTGACACTCTTCCTTCTTGCTGTCTCCACTGAAGCTATAGTTACCTTCATGCTATTTCTTGAACACATCAGGCCTGTCTTTCCCTTAGAGCACTTGCCCTGGCTACTTCTCTTTGTCTGGCTGCTCATCTAGCAAATATTTGCAAAGTCCCTTCCTCACCTTCATCACCTGACTCAAATGTCACTTTCTCAGGAAGGCCTTCCGTGACCAGTCAATTGAAGCCATAATATTTTCCTATTACCATAGTATACTCCTATTACTCTTCCTTGCTTTATGGTTTTTTTTCATAGCAGTGATTGATATCTGACATGCTCTATACTCTTATTTGCTTGTTCATTTTCAGTCTTCTCCCATTAGAATGTAAACACCAGGAAGGCAGAATTTATTTTATTTTAGAGACTGGGGTCTTGCTGTGTTGCTCAGGCTGGACTTAAACTCCTAACTCAAGTGATCCTCTAGCCTCAGGGTCCTGAGTAGCTGGGACTACAAATGTGTGACACATTGCCTGGCTAAGGCAGGAATTTTTGTCTGCTGGTGTATCTCCCCCACTGTTGAATCCACTGCCATATCATCTTGCTAGTCCTAACACAGTGCCTGACAAAACATAGGTACTCAATAAATAGTTGTTGAATGAATAAATTAATGGATGAGAAAAGGAGGTCACAATTGTGAAAGCAGAAAGTTGTTGTTTAAAGCATCAGAAGATGTGGGTATTTGTCCCCACTGTCATTAACTGACTGTAACCTTGGGCAAGTCACTATTAACTTCCTTGTTTGTCAAATGGGGATAACAAAATATGTCTGCAACCAGGATTTTTAAGTGGCTCAAATGAGATAATGTGAGTGAAAATGCTCTCCAAACATTGAAGTCTTTACCAAAGTAGGTATTCTCACTTGGCACAAAAGACTTTGTTAGAAAAAAATGAATAATAAAACTAGTGAGGAATGCATAGTGAGAGCCACTATTCTTTTTTTTCCTGTAGTATCTTATGAAGGAGGTTAGTGCATGTCATAGTTCAACTGCCTCTTACTCATGTACCTAAGGTGTTTTTCTTCTCAGTAGAGACTGGAGGTTGGGGGCTCCTGCATGCATCTGAGGTCGCAAACCTCCATTCTTGGGTATAGCTGGGAGTCATAAAGGAAATCCAGGATCAGCTTGGGTGATGAGAGCAGTAATAACTGCTTACATTCATTGAGTGCTCACCATATTCCAGGCAAATGGTGCTTTGTGTCTATTAGCTCATTTATCATCATAACATCCCTTTGAGATACTGTTACTACTCCTTTATTTTACAGGTGGGGAAAAATAAGGCAGAAAGAGGTAAAGTTTTACAGGTGGGGAAAAGTGAGACAGAAAGATGTAACGTAACTTCACTAAGTTCGACTGGTGGAGCCAGGATTCGAAGCCAAGTAATCAGGTTCAGGACTCTAGCAAATAACCACTCTGCTATGTTGCTTAAGTTCTAGTAGCCTTGTGTGTGTTCCTGTTGCATTACAGAACAGCACAGGCTAAGTCCAGGCCCCAGAAACTCATCCTGGGCAAGCTTTCCCAGGAAGCCAGGACAGAGTGAGTACTCTCTGTTGCCGCTGAAGATAGTGATGCCCTTGTAAAGATCTTACTCCTTCTCAGCACTGCCTTACACTGTATAATCACTTGAATTAAAGAACCACATATGACACTGAAAATAAAAACCATTCAAAACACAGTAATGCTTTTCAAAGCTATTTGTCAGTGTATTAATGACATTTTGATTGGCAGAAAAAATTATTCTTAAATGATAATTGCAATGAACTGAAAAACATACCAGATATGTTTAAATATATGAGTTTATCCTATTTATTTCATACAATAAAAGTACCCATTAGAGAATATTACAGAACTCACTATTTTTAAAATTAGTAACCAAAATAAAAGAATTAAGAACTTATTCACTTATGCAGCTCTAGGAGTGGTGGCTCACGCCTGTAATCCCAGCAATTTGGGAGGCCGAAGTGGGCAGATAACTTGAGGTCAGGAGTTTGAGACTAGCCTGGCCAACATGCTGAAAGCTCATCTCCACTAAAAATAAAAAATTAGCAGAGTATGGTGACATATGCCTGTAATCCCAGTTACTCGGGAGGCTGAGGCAGGAGAATTGCTTGAACTCGGGAGGCAGAAGTTGCAGTGAGCCAAGATCATGCCACTGCACTCCAGCCTGGGTGACAGAGCAAGACTCTGTCTCAAAAAAAAAAAAAAAAAAAAAAAGAACTTACTCACTTATACTGCCTTTAAAAACAGTTTTATTGAAATATAATTGATATACAAAGAACAGCACTTTTTTTTTCTTTCTTTCTTTCTTTTTTTTTTGAGACAGTTTTGCTTTTTCACCTACTCTGGAGTGCAGTGGTGCCTTCTTGGCTCACTGCAACCTCTGCCTTCCAGTTTCAAGTGATTCTCCTGTCTCAGCCTCCCTAAGTGCTGGGATTACAGGTGCAAGCCACCACGCCTAGCCTCATGGCAATCTTGATTTATATATTTTTTTGATAATTAATTATGTTGAACATATTTTTATATACTTGTTGGTCATTTATATGTCTTCTTTGGAGAAATGTCTGTAAATCCTTTGTACATTTTAATTTTAATTTTATTTTTTTTTGAGACAGAGTCTCACTCTCTTGCCCAGGCTGGAGTGCAATGGTGTGATCTCAGCTCACTGCAACCTCCACCACCCAGGTTCAAGAAATTCTCCTGCCTCAACCTCCCAAGTAGCTGGGATTACAGGCGCCTGCCACCACGCCCAGCTGATTTTTTGTATTTTTAGTAGAGGCGGGGATTCTCCATGTTGGCCAGTCTGGTCTCGAACTCCTGACCTCAGGTGATCCACCTGCCTCAGCCTCCCAAAGTGTTGGGATTACAGGTGTTAGCCATCACACCCCACCTGCACATTTTTAAATTGAATTATTAATATTTTGTTATTGAGTTGCAGAAATTCCATTTATATTTTGGAAATTAACTCATTATCAGATACATGGTTTGCAAACACTTCATCCCATTCTGTAGGTACTCTTTTCACCCTGTTGATTGTTTTTTTTGCTGACCTTTCTTTTCTATATGAACTGTACCATAGAGTAATCAGTTAGTAGATGAGGAAAATTTCTCTTAACAGAAGTATCCCAACATATAAATGAAAACAGAGTAGTACTGGAATGTCACCGTTTTGCAACCTACAATCAATTAATCATCTAGTGATGACATTAAAAACAGTGCTGATGTAAAAAAGAAAGACAGCAGACACCATTTGCCTCCAGATAGAAGAACACAATACCAAGTATCAGGAAGTTTTGCCAAAAATTTGAACCTGAATGTGATTAAGTTCCTAGATGAAATAAAAATTTACAGAAAATACAAAGGACAGAAGAATGTGTTAAATAATGTATTAGCAAAATCCAATCTGTGGGTAAATTTAGAGGACAAACAATCCAATTTATTTAACAAAAACATAATGAAGAATAAAACAGAAAGAGGAGGAATCTCTGAATAAAAAGATACTCACAAGACATAACTGACTGCAATATGTGTACTAACGTGAATACTGATTTGAGCAGACAAACTACATGACTAAATTTATTAATTTGTTGGGACAATTGGAAGTTTGCATGTTGACTGAAAATTTAATGGTATTAAGGCATTATTGCTTTTTGTTTTAAATGCAATGGCATTTTAGTTAGGGTTACAAAGAGTCCTTATATTTCAGAGAAACGTACTGAAATACTTATAGATGAATGATATGATGTCTGGGATTTGCTTCTAAATAATACGGGAGGATGGAATAAAAGGTATAGAAATGAAACCAGATTGGCTATAAAAGTTGATAGTTTCTAAAGCTGGATGATGAATGCATCTAATGCTTTAGTAAATGTATGAAATTCTCCATAATAGAATGTTCCAAAGTGTTAGCAGATACAAAAAAAAAAAGGTACTGTGTTTGTTTGACGTCTCATGGGGTTAAAATGAAAAGGCTTGACAACACCTATATTGGAGAGGATATGAAGCAAATGGAAATCTTGTATGTCACTGGTCAGCATGTAAAAATTATATATCACTTTGGAAAACTGTTTGGAAGTTCTTTATAAAAAAAAGTTAAACATATACCTATCCTATGACCCAACCATGTCACTTCTAGACATTTATCCAAGAGAAATGGAAACATATGTCTTTAAATATATTTAAACAAGAAATGTTTATAGCACTTTACTCACAATAGCTAGAAATTAGAAACAGCCTAAATATCCAGGAGAATTAATAAACAAATTGTGCTATACTAAGACCATGAATACTACTCAGCAATGTGAAGAAAAAACTAATGATACAAGCAACAACTTGGCTGAATCTTATAGACATGAGGATAAGTAAAAGGAGCCAGACATATGAATCTACAGTGTAGTTTTCTTTTTACATGGAGTCCTTGAACTGGCTAAACTAATCAATGGTAATAGAAATCAGAAAAGTGGTTGCCTCTGGAAGGGACTTTGGGAAAGATAGGAAGGATCTTTATCAGAGTGGTGGTTACATGGGTGTTCATGTTTATCAAAATCCATTGACCTGTATGGACAAGATCTCTACATTTCATGGTGTAAAATCATACCTCAATTTAAAAATACCAAATAAAAATTAAATCATTCAGGCAACTACTTACCTGGTGTGAGGCTAACAGGCAGAGCTGTCTATTTGCTCTAGCACAGCTGCTAAGGCAGCCTCAGTCTGGCAAGATTCCAGGGTAGGGGAGACTTCCACGACTAGATTTTTCTATATCTGCTTCAGGCTCAAAAAGTTTTCTTTCCTAAATGAATTGGTTAAGTGGGCTCTGAAAATAACAGTCATTTAGTAGTTTAGTTCAATTCTAGCTGAAAATCAAAGACAATTGATTTTTATTGATCTCTCATATCACCAGAAACAAGAGGCATAAACATTAAACTGAAGCTGGGAACGGGAGGCTGAGATGCTTGGCTCAGCTGTGTTTGCCTTGCCATGGGCATGACACTTCACTTCTGTGGATCTCAGTTTCCTTTTTTCCCAAATGAAGGAACTGTTTAGGATGGTGCAATAGTTTGGCTATTTGACCTCTCCAAATCTCATGCTGAAAAGTGATCCCTAATGTTGGAGGTAAGACCTAATGGGAGGTATTTGGGTCGGTGGGGGTGGGAATCCCTCATGAATGACTTGGTGCTGTACTGGTGGTAATGAGTCAGTTCTTGCTCTATTTCTTTCCATATAACTGGTTGTTAAAAAGAGCCTGGCACCTTCTCTCCCTCTTTCTTGCTTCCTCTTGCCATGTGATCTCTGCAAACACCACCTTCCCTTTGCCTTCTGCCATGACTGAAAGGAGCCTGAGACCCTCACCAGAAGCAGATGCTGGAGCCATGCTTCTTTTACCACCTGCAGAACTGTGATTCAAATAAATGTCTTTTCTTTATAAATTACCCAGCCTCAGGTATTCCTTTATAGTAACATAAATGGACTAAAACAGATGGTCTCTAGGGCCTATGTTATATCTAACATTCTGAATCTCTACACAGCTTTATTTTTCCCTAGACTGCTAAGTGCCAAACTGAACCCAGCATCATTTTCTCTAAACCCGCTCTTTTTCCTGCATGTTTTCTCAGTTTTTCTCAGCACCACCATCATGCATTCATTCACTCAGCAGATACTTATTGAGCACATAGTAGGTGCCAGGCACTGCTGCAGGTTTTGTGATACAGTAGTGATGAAAAGAGACAAAATCCCTGCCATAGAGAATCTCACATATTGTAATGGAGACAGATGGATAATAATGAAATTATATAAGCACTAGAGAAAGATGGAAGGGAAGGGATAACGGATGCTGGCAAGGATGATTTGTAGTTTTAGTAGGGTGGTCAGCAAAGGTCTTACTGTGGAAGTGACACTCAATGTGCATACATGGAAATTGTCCCTTGTTATGCAATAAATATTTCTGTCTTCCCCAAACTGATATGTTGAATTCCTAACCCCAAATATAATGGTGTTTGAAGGTAGGGCCTTTGATAGGCAATTAGGGTTAGATTGGTCATGACAAGGCCCTCGTAATGGGATTAGTGCCCTTTAAAAACAGAAAGAGGAAGGAGATCTCTCTGTCTGCTCTCTACTATGTGAAGATAAAATAAGAAGGCTACAAAACAATCTGCAAACCAGAAAGCAGGCCCTCACAGGAGACCAAATGTGCTGGAGCCTTGACCTTGGACTTCCTGGCCTCCAGAATTGTGAGACATAAATTACTGTTTAAGCCATCCAGTCTTTGGAAATGTGTTATAGCAGCTGAAGTAAGAAAACTCTGATCGACCTCTCTTTGACATCTCCCACTCAACCATTTGGTGAGCCCTCCAATTACATAATGTAATATTTCTCAATTTTATCTCCTCCCTAACTACTAATACCCAGGGTCAGACCCTTAACATCTCCTGTCTGGATTACTATAACAGTATTCTATTGAAGTCTTCTTTGGAAGAGGATTTCTTTCTTCCAAAGAAATCTGCCTTCCTATGGTTCATTTCCTCATGTCATCTGTCTTGCCTCCTCAAATCAATTTTCTATAAGGCCACGTCAGGGAGTTATCTGAAAGGCATTCCTGACCATGTGATTTTCCTATTTAAGACTCAGCAATGGCTCCCTCCTGCCAACAAGGTAAAGGCCGGATGCCTTAACAAGGCGTTTCATCCTCGTGTGGTCTGGCTCTTGATGACATCATCAACCCCATCCTCTCACCCAGCTGGCCTTGACATCTGTGTTCCAAAGTAGAACTTCTCCCCATATGAAACACCATCCAGAATGATCATATCTCCCTGTTCCTGCCTGTGTCAGTCCTGTTTTTAAGAATCATCTTAGTAATCACTCACTCTGGATAAGTTTTCAAATTCTGTATTCTGCACCCACCCCAGATAGTCTGGGTGCCCTTGTGTGTGGTTCTATGAAGCTATGGACACACATTCTTTAATCACATTGCTTGCCATATTGTTCTGAAATGATCCAGGATGGCCCCATTCTCCCAGCGGACTATGAATTTTCTGAGAAGAGAAGAACATCTTATTCCTTATTGCATCTTGGCTGCAACCAAGTAATCAATGACTTCATTTGTGGTCTGATTCTCCCATTCCCTCCTCCTCACTGATCTCAGTAGGCTAACCAGGATGATTTATAATTTGTAACAGAAAGACAGAGATGGGAAATAGTTCCATTTCAAGGCTGATTTCAATTCAGATTAAATATCAGAGTCACAGTTTCTTAGGCTTGTGATAACAATTACCGGTAATCTAATACAAGAACCCACCAGATACTTGAAGGTCCTTCAACATTTCTACAAGCCATAGGGTTATGGAATTCTTCAAGTATGCTGTAATACTGATAGAATGAAAAGAATCTTCAGTTTTCTGGAGGCTTTCTCTTTTCTGCTTTTCTCTGGTTCAGGATGTCGTGTGTGAAAATGATGAAGCAGGAAGTTATTTGTGTTAGAACACGTGTGTTTCCATACAGATGCACACACAAACACACAGCATAAGTTAAAATCTGTAAGTTGCTTAAGATGATAAACAGCAAGCTATTACTTAAGATGTTAAGCATAAGCTGGGCACTGAGACAGTACTCAGAGAGAAAATTATTTGTAACTTGAAGTTAAAGCCACATGTCAAAGCAAGGGGCTAAGAGTAAAAAGCAAACGGATTGGTAGACTCCATAGGTTGATGGCAGGAGACAGGACCCCACCCTGGCAAGAATCTGCCAGCTGGAGCTAGCAGTCTGGATGCCAATCTAGCTCTATAGCTATAAGAAGGGACTGTGAACCTTGCATAAGCCATACCCTACTGGAGCAGCCTCAAGTGCTATGTTAGTCTTAGAGTTTTTTGAGCAACACCTTACTTACTTGTTGCTCATGTCCCAGTTGAAACCAACACACTTAAGCTGCTTAAGCTTGCATTTCACCTTTGGGGAATCCTCATCCTCTGAGTGCCTCCCTATCTTCTCTTTTGCTTGCTGTTGTGGGAAATAGAGGTATATCTGTGGGTGAAAAGAGTAACAAATTCCTGAAGTATCATTATTCTTTAAATTTTGCCTTTGCCTCTCATACTTGGTCTCTAAGTAGTGTGGGGTCAAAACCGTTTTTTACATAGTAATGTATTAAGTGAGAAACTGGCCAGGCATGGTGGCTCACACTTGGAATCCCAGCACTTTGGGAGGTTAAGATGGGCAGATCACCTGAGGTCAGGAGTTTGAGACCAACCTGGCCAACATGCTGAAACCCCGTCTCTACTAAAAATACAAAAAACTAGCCGGGTGTGGTGGTGGGCCCTGTAATTCTAGCTGCTCAGGAAGCTAAGGCAAGATAATCGCTTGAATCCAGGAGGCAGAGGTTGCAGTGAGTCGAGATTATGCCATTGCACTGTAGCCTGGGCAACAAGAGCAACACTCTGTCTCAAAAAAAAAAAGAAGAAGAAAAAAAAAAGGCTGGGCACAGTGGCTCACACCTGTAATCTCAACAGTTTGGGAGGCTGAGGCAGGAGTTCATGACCAATGTGGCCAACATGGTGAAACCTCTTCTCTACTAAAAATACAAAAATTAACCAAGTGTGGTAGTGGATGCTGGTAATCCCAGCTATTTGGGAGGCTGAGGCAGGAGAATCGCTTGAACCCGGGAGGCAGAGGTTGCAGTGAGCCAAGATTGTGCAACTGTACTCCAGCCTGGGCAAAAGAGCAAGACTCCATGTAAAAAACAAACAAAAAAAAAAAAAAAAAAAAAAACCCAAAAGTGGGAAATTTACTTTGTCCACAGGTAATTCACTCCATCATAGTATAGCTGGTTGAGTTGAAATCTGCCTTTCTATGGCTCATTGATCCTAGTTCTAAGCCAGGACCACATAGAACAAGTTCAACAGGTCTGCCACATAACTACCCTTGAATATTTCAAGGCAGCTTATTTGTGCAATCAGCAATTACTGAACTCGGATATCACATACTTAGTACAATGCTGGCCCATGGTAGCATCCTTACAAATGGTTGAGTTGGCTGGGAAGCGAGGCTCACACCTATAATCCCAAGACTTTCAGAGCTGAGGAGGATGGATTGCTTGAGTCCAGGAATTCAAGACCAACCTGGGCAACATGGCAAAATCCCATCTCTATGAAAACAAAAATTAGCTGGGCATGGTAGTGAGCACCATAGTCCAAACTACTTGGGAGACTGAGGTGGGAGAATTGCTTGAACCTGGGAGGCAGAGGTTGCAGGGAGCTGAGATTGCATCACTGCACTCTGGCCTGGGTAAACAGAGTAAGACCTTGTCTCAAAAAAAAAAAAAGAAAGTCAAGTTATTATTAGTTGTATTATCATACTGCCTTTGTGCCATTTCTTCATAAGTTAAGCTCTTTCAAGAAAGAGGTTTGTTGGTGTCATAGAAATGGAAGCTCCTACTTATATACATGTATCAGGAAGTTGACACCTAATACATCAATTTTTTATTCAATTTAATGTAATTTTTTTTTTTTTTTAAGAGAAGGGTCTTGCAGTGGATGTGCAGTGGTGTGATCATAGCTTCCAACTCTTGAGCTCAAGTGATTCTCCTGCCTCAGCCCCCTGAAGTTCTGGGGTTGCAGGCATGAGCCACCATGCCTGGCCTACATCAACAACTTCGTGTGTAAATGTTAGATACCAGGAGACTGGCTAACAGGAAGTGTTCTTCTTTTACCCTCCACTACCTCTGTCTTACCATTGTTGTTTGTTTTGTTTTTGTTTTTGTTTTCCACCTAAGACAACGGAAGAGGTGATTTATTGCATACCTGTTACACTTGGACACAACTGAACACAGAAATAATCCGAATGTTACAGATCCAGGGAAAAGGATAAACAGGGACTGTTTGTGGTGAGTGTCTCAGAACGTCCCTCTCAGAGGTGGTCTTGGTGATCAGATGGCCATGGGAGTTCTAGAACAACTGAGAGACAAGCTCTAGAGAGTAGCATGCAGTCCAACAACTTGTCCCGGCACCCCTGGCCTCTGGTGTCCCGTGTTTCTGTTCCTGCGGCCCTCTCGGGTGCACAGGCTGGGACTTTACTTGGACCTTTGTCTCATCTTTATTCTTCTGTGCTTCAGCCTGCGCGTTTGCTTCTTGGCTCTCGTAGCGAGAGGGTTCCAAGAAGATGGCACTAAGACGGAGAGCCTTGCCGTTGTTGAGTGCCAAATTACCTCTGAGGATTTAACTCAGTTTACCTCCTTTTTGTTTCCTCACTACTCCCAGGAGAACTGACTATTCCATTTCTTCCCTTGAACTGAGACTGAATACTGCCTGCATTTCTACGTGATCTAGCCTCCTGCCCCATCTAGAATACTGAACTTCTCTTGGTATTTCTAGTCTCAAACAGAGTGCCTGGAACATAGTATGTAATAAATGTTTACTCGATAAGTGTATTTTTTGAGAGGATCATATTATATCATTTTCAGAGCTAAATGAGAACTGTAAATATTTTTCCATATATCATCCTTCCATTTCAGTGGGTCTCAACTTTGACTTTGTATTGGAAGGGGCTGGGGAATTAAAATAAGTCCTGAGGCCCTTGTTTTACCTACAAAATTCTGACATAATTGGTCTTGTGTGCAGCCTGGGCTTCAAGATTTTAAGCATAATATTTTAGGTTGCTGATTTCAGTGTGAAACTAAAGTAGAAAACTTGCTTCACTCTTTTTTTGTGGGTGGGGAAGCTGACTTCCAGAGAGGTCATGTGTTCTGCCCATGTTAGGTGGTGGGTGGCAATGAACAAAGAACTGAGGTGTCCTGATGCTATTTTCTATGGTGCTATTCATCTTGGCTTGAGATGAACAGCCCTCTCCACTAGGGCACTGAGGGGCAGCTCCCAGTTCACAGACACCCTGGAGCCTATTCGCCTTCCAATTTTAGGACAAAAGATTAGAAAGCAGTTATCATACTTCTCCTTCTAAAATATCACCAAATACTGTGGGGGGGTGGGAGTGGGAAAACAGTATCACTTTCTTCTTTGTCACTTTAGTAAAGGGAATCATCTTACTTTTTACAACATTCCATTTTTCTTGTGGGAATGGAAGGTAATTTTATTTTGAATACAAACAAAATGCCATTTGTAAACATTTTATGAATTGGCCTTTGTATGTCAATTGTGTTTGCCAGAAACCTAGGATACAATGTTTAAGGCAGTTTGTTGTTGCTTCTGCCTTAGGTAAGGGAGACCTGTGCTGTCCACCATCCAAATACTTCTCAAAATTTCCCAAAGCTTGGCTGAGCACTCCTTAACCATACCACTCTTCTAGTTATTTAGGAGCCACCAGACCAATCCATTTACAGAAAGTAGAGAGACCATGTTCTGGTTGTTTATTGCTGTATGACCGATTATCCTGAAACCTAGCAGCTTAAAACAGCAACTATTTTATTATGTCTCATGATTTTGAGGAGCATTGTAGGGCTCAGATAGGTGGCTCCTCAGTCCTAAATGGTATTCACTTGAGGTCACTCAGGAAATCAGCTGAAGGTTAGGCTGCTTTGGAAGGACAGCTTCACTCATGTCTGGCACCTGTGCAGGAATGGCTAGAAGGTCAAGATCAGCCAGGACTATCAACCACATGAGGCCTCTCCAGCATGTTGGTTTCAGAGTATGAGGATTTCTTTTTTTTCGATAGCTACTTTATTATTATTATCATTATACTTTAAATTCTGGGGTACACGTGCAGAATATGCAGGTTTGTTACTTAGGTATACATGTGACATGGTGGTTTGCTAAACCGATCATCTACATTAGGTATTTCTCCTAGTGCTATACCTCCCCTAGCTTCCTGCCCCCCGATAGGCCCCAGTGTGTGATGTTCCCCTCCCTGTGTCCATGTGTTCTCATTGTTCAGCTCCCACTTATGAGTGAGAACATGGGGTGTTTGGTTTTCTGTTCCTGTGTTAGTTTGCTGAGAATGATGGTTTCCAGGTTCATCCATGTCCTTGCAAAGGACATAAACTCATCATTTTTTATGGCTGCATAGTATTCCATGGTGTATATGTGCCATATTTTCTTTAACCAGTATCACTGATGGGCATTTGGGTGGTGGGTTCTAAGTCTTTGTTATTGTGAACAGTGCCACAGTAAGCATACGTACATGTGGAGGACTTCTTTTTTTAAAAAAAATTATATAACTTGCCAACTTTTTGTTGTATTTTTATTTATTGTGTGGTAAAATATTCATTACATAAAATTTATCTTTTTAATCATGGAAAACCTGCAACCAATAAGCAATAACTTCCTATTTCCCTTCCCCTGAGCCCCTGGAAACTTCTCGTATTAGTCCATTTTCACAGTGTTATAAAGATACTACCTGAACTGTGTAATTTATAAACAAAAGAGGTTTGATTGGCTCACAGTTTTGCACAGCTGGGGAGGCCTCAGGATACTTACAATCATGGCAGAAGAAGAAGTAGGCACATCTTACATGGCAGCTGGTGAGAGATCATGTGTAGGAAGAACTGTCAAACACTTATAAAACCATTAGGTCTCAAGTGGGCATCGTGGTTCATGCCTGTAATCCTAGCACTTTGGGAGGCCAAGGTGGGTGGATCACCTGAGATCGGGAGTTCAAGACCAGCCTGACCAGCATTGAGAAACCCCATCTCTATTAAAACATACAAAATTAGCTGGTCATGGTGAAGCATGCCTATAATCCTAGCTACTTGGGAGGCTGAGGCAGGGGAATCGCTTGAAGCTGGGAGGCAGAGGTTGCAGTAAGCCGAGATGGAGCCATTGCACTTCAACCTGGGCGACAAGAGCAAAACTCCATCTCAAAAAAAAAAAAAAGAAAAAGAAAGAAAAAAAAAAGAAACCATCAGATCTTATGAGAACTCACTACCATGAGAACAGCAGGGAGGAAACTGCCCCCATGATCCAATCACCTCTCTCCCTCAACACATGGGGATTATAATTCGAGATGAGATTTGGGTGAGGTTACGGAGCAAACCATATCACCTCTAATCTACTTTCTGCCTCTATGAATTTGCCTATTCTAGATTCTAGGTGTTTCATATAAGTGCAATCTTTTTATTGACAGAGTTTTGCTCTTGTTGCCCAGGCTGGAGTGCAATGACGTCTGCTCAGCTCACCACAATCTCCGTCTCCTGGGTTCAAGTGATTCTCCTGTCTTAGCCTCTTAGGTAGCTGGGATTACAGGCATGCGCCATCACACCTGGATAATTTTGTATTTTTAATAGAGATGGGGTTTCTCCATGTTGGTCAGGCTGGTCTTGAACTCCTGACCTCAGGTGATCTGCCCACCTCAGCCTCCCAAAATGTTAGAATTACAGGCGTGAGCCACTGCACCTGGCCCCAAGTGCAGTCTTAAAATATTCATCCTTTTGAGTCTGACTGATTCCACTTATCATGTCTTCAAGCTTCATCCCTATTGTAGCATATGTCCGAACTTCATTCCTTTTTATAGATAAACAATATTTCATTTTACATGCATACCATATTTTGTTTAGCCACTCATCCACTGATGATCACTTGGGTGTTTCCCCCTTTTGGTTGTTGTGAATAATGCTGACAAGAACATGATTGTACAAATATCTGCTAAGTCTCTGCTTTTAATTTCTTTAGGTACATCCGTAGAAGTAGAATTGTTGGATTATATGATGATGCTATGTTTAGCTTTTTGAGGAACCATCAAACTGTTTTTTTCATATTGGCTACACCATTTTATGTTCCCACTGGCAATGCATAAATGTTTCAGTTTCTATATATTCTTGCCAATGTTTTAAATTTTCTATTACTAGCAGAATATCCTAATGGGTATGAAGTGTTATCTTACTGTGTGTTTTGGGTTTTGTTGTTTTATTTTGCTTTTAAGACAGGTCCTCACTTTGTCACAGGCTGGAACCCAGTGTTGTGATCAGGGCTCACTGCAGCCTTGTCCTCCCAGGCTCAAGTGACCTTCCGGCCTCAGCCACCCAGGTAGCTGGGACTACACGCATGTGCTATCAGGCCTGGCCGATTTTTATATTTTTTTGTAGAGACAGGGTTTTGCCATGTTGCCCAGGCTGGTCTCCAACTCCTTGGCTCAAGGAATCTGCCCTTCCTGGCTTCCCAAAGTGCTGGGATTACAGGTGTGAGCCACCTTGCCTGCCTTATTGTGGTTTTGATTTGCATTTCCCTACTGATTACTGAGGCTGAGCATCTTTTCATGTGTTTACTGGCCATTTGTATATCTTCTTTGAGAAAGTTTATTCAAGTATTTGTACATTAAAAATATTTTTTCCCTTATAATTGTGAGGTTGTATCTGACACCTGTTCTTTTGTGACAGTTCAGGGTGTTCAGAGAGAGGATTCCAAGAGACCTGGATAGAAGCTGCAAGACTTCTTATGACTTAGCAGCAGAAGTCCCAGGATCTCAAGGCTGGGTGCAGTGTGTTATGTGCCTATAGTTCTGGATGTTCCCAGGACAGGCAGGAAGATTGCTTGAGCTCAGGAGTTTGAGGCAATGATCAGATCCATGAATAGTCACCACACTCTAGCCTTAGCAACATAGCAAGACCAGTCTCTAAAAAAAAAAAAAAGTCTCAGGACCTCACTTCTGCCCAGTTCTATAAATCATGCAGGTCACTGAGATCAGCCTAGATTCTAGGAAAAGAGTAGTGAAAATTTGTGGCCATCTTTAGTCTACCAATGTACAGTATTAAAATTAACTTCAACAATTCAGTTGTTTGAATAGCAGCGACAATAATAATGCTGCTACAACTTTTAATTAATACAGCTTCTTTTCTCTCATGGTCTTAAAGTAGTTTCATCTATAGAAGTCTTCGCTATGGCGTTTTTGCACCATATTTTAGAGAGTTTTAATTATGTTTTTCTTTCTTTCTTTTTTTGAGAGAGAATTTTGCTCTTGTTGTCCAGGCTGCAGTGCAATGGTTCTATCTCGGCTCACTGCAACCTTTGCCTCCTGGGTTCAAGTGATTCTCCTGCCTTAGCCTTCTGAGTAGCTGGGATTATAGGTGCCCACCACCATACCTGGCTAATTGTTATACTTTTTAGTAGAGACAGGGTTTCACCATGTTGGCCAGGATGGTCTCAAGCTCCTAAACCAGGAGCTCCTAATGCAAGCTGCTACGTGAAATCCCAACTCTATTAAAAATGCCAAAAATTAGCCAGGTGTGGTAGTGCGTGCCTGTAGTTCCAGCTACTCAGGGGGCTGAGACAGGAGAATTGCTTGAACCCAGGAGGTGGAGGCTGCAGTGAGCCAAGATCACTCCACTGCACTCCAGCCTGGGTGACAGAGCCAGACTCCATCTCAAAAAATAAAATATCGTTCATAGTCATTTTAAAGTACCAGTCTAATAATTCCAACATCTGGGTCATCTCTGAATTCAGATTTTAATTATTGCTTTATCACTTGACAGTAGGTCTTTTTTCTTGCTTTCTTTGTTGTTTAATGTATTAGTCTGTTTTCATGCTGCTGCTAAACACATACCCTAGACTGGCACTTTACAAAAGAAAGAGGTTTAATAGACTTGCAGTTCCAGGTGGCTGGGGAGACCTCACAATCATGGCAGAAGGTGAAAGGCACATCTCACACAGCAGTAGACAAGGGAAGAAGGCTTGTGCAGGGAAACTGTCTTTTTTAAAGCCATCAGATCTTGTTAGACTTATTCACCACTACAAGAATAGCATAGGAAAGACCCACCCCCATGATTAAATTATCTCCTTTTGGGTCCCTCCCACAACACATGGGAATTATGGGAGCTACAAGATGAGATTTGGGTGGGGACACAGAGCCAAACCATATTATTTGATTTTTGATTTAATGGCAGATATATGTAGAACAGTAGAGACTGAGGTGAAGAGTACGTAAGTACAGAGAGGAGCATACCTCTTCTTGTTGTCAGCATGTTAGTGTGGTAGAATTAGTCAACGGACTCAGTAATTGAGCTGCTTTTGCCATGTTGCTGCTGTCTCTGCCTTCAGTGCACAACAGGTTCAAGTGCCTCTGGCAGGGGATGGCTATTTCCTTGTGTTTGATGTTAGGCCTGGGGTGCTGGAGGGATGCTCATGTTTGTGGCTCACCTTCAGTTTTCAACTGTTCCTGAATATCCGTGCCACAGAGGGGAGGGCTTCTTCTGTGTTCTTGTCCCTCCCTTGCCAGTAGACAGCCATGCATACTAATTTATTGCTAGGTTCATTGTAGGACCAGGAAGATCTTGGTTTTCCAGGTCGATCTACAGTCTTCAGCATGGCCTGTGTGCCTGGGCATGAGGGGTGGAGCCTTTTCAGTATTTCTCCTGATGGATGCCCTCTCAAAGAAGTCAAACATCTGTGCTATCTTTGGCAGGTGATAGTTTCCTGCTCCTCCCTATTTGGAGCAGACCTTTGCTTTGTGTTACTGCAGTCCCCAAGGCCCAAGAGGTTTTTATACCTCTCCCAGGGCCAAGGGGTTTTTGTTTCTATTCTTTCTCTAAAAGTATTCAATTTTTATTTTATTTTCTTCTTTGAGACAGGGTGTCACTTTGTCCACCAGGCTGGGATACAGTGGCATGATCACAGCTTACTGCAGCCTTTATCTCCCTGGGCTCAGGTGACTCCCACTTCAGCCTCCTGAGCAACTGGGGCTACAGACATGTACCATCATGCCTGGCTAATTTTTGTATTTTTTTGTAGAGGCAGGGTTTTGCCATGTTGCCCAGGCTGGTCTCGAACCCCTGGGCTCAATCAATCTGCAGCCTCAGCCTCCCAAAGTGCTGGGATTATAGGCATGAGCTGTGACACTAGGCCAGAAACAGTGGATTTTTATCTGAGTTCTTGATATGAGAAGCTCTGCTACTGCTTACCTCCTCCTAAGCTGCTTACAGCTTTTACTTTGTCAAAAGAGAAGGTTTTGGGGAAGTGGGCTTTGTTTCATACCACTCCCCACTGCAGCTGATCTTACCTGTATGACTGAGTCTCCAAAGGGGGCTCTCTCCTATCTCTAACTTTTCCCTCCAATCTATTTTGTGACCACTCGGTGTAAACATTGGTCTTTGGTTCTCTTAGTCCCATATTTATAGCTGAAGCTATTTGCTCTCAAGTGCAATTCACCAAAATTTACTGCTTAACCATATGAACAACATGGCTGGTTTCTATTAGCTGCATATTCTTGTACATCAGTGACTTTAGAAATGACTCTGATGATTGGTGTCACAAGCAATGAGTGCCTTAGGGATTAAACAAAAGTTTGCTGAATGACATTCTACAGCTTCCAAGTTAAAAAAAAAACACACAGAAAACATCAAACACATTTGCTTAAGTCCTCACCCTTCTGATTATTATAAATTATAGCATCTCATATGTACCTCTTTTGTTCAATATATACTCATATTTAGTTCCTACAATATACTTCTGTATGCTACTGTTTACTAAAGATTTTGAAAATTAGACATGGGTCCTTTTCCATAGAACTTAAATACATGCAGGTTGAGTGTTCCTAATTTGAAAATCTGAAATCCAAAATGTTCCAAACCCTGAAACTTTGTAAGTACCAACATGACACCACAAGTGGAAAATTCCACATCTGACCTTATCTGATGGGTTGCAGTCAAAATGCAGGCAAACAACACTGTCTTGAGGAACAACCACACCATCTTCCACAATGGTTGAACTAATTTACACTCCCACCAACAGTGTAAAAGTGTTCCTATTTCTCCACATCCTCTCCAGCATCTGTTGTCTCTAGAGTTTTTAATGATTGCCATTCTAACTGGCATGAGATGGTATCTCAATGTAGTTTTGATTTGCATTTCTCTAATGACAGGTGATGATGAGCATTTTTTCATATGCTTGTTGGTCTCATGTATGTCTTTTTTTTTTTTTTTAACACGGAGTTTCGCTCTTGTTACCCAGGGTGGAGTGCAATGGCGCGATCTTGGCTCATCACAATCTCCGCCTCCTGGGTTCAGGCAATTCTCCTGCCTCAGCCTCCTGAGTAGCTGGGATTACAGGCATGCACCACCATGCCCAGCTATTTTTATGTATTTTTAGTAGAGACAAGGTGTCACCATGTTGATCAGGATGGTCTTGATCTCTTGACCTCGTGATCCACCCGCCTCGGCCTCCCAAAGTGCTGGGATTACAGGCATGAGCCACTGCACCTGGCCCGTATGTCTTCTTTTGTGACGTGTCTGTTCATATCCTTTGCCCACTTTTGAATGGGCTTGTTTGTTTTTATCTTGTAAATCTGTTTTAGTTCTTCGTAGATTCTGGATATCAGCCCTTTGTCATATGGGTAGACTGCAAAAATTTTTCCCCATTCTATTGGTTGCCGATTCACTCTAATTACTGTTTCTTTTGCTGTGCAGAAGCTGTGGGGTTTGATTAGGTCCCATTTGTCTATTTTGGCTTTTGTTGCCAATGCTTTTGGTGTTTTGGTCATGAAGTCCTTGCCTACGCCTATGTTGTGAATGGTTTTGCCTAGATTTTCTTCTAGGGTTTTTATGGTATTAGGTCTTACGATTAAGTCTTTAATCCATCTGGAGTTAATTTTAGTGTAAGGTATCAGGAAGGAGTCCAGTTTCTGCTTTCTGCATGTGGCTAGCCAGTTTTCCCAACACCATTTATTAAACAGGGACTCCTTTCCCCATTGCTTATTTTTGTCAGGTTTGTCAAAGATCGGATGGTTGTAGATGTGTGGTGTTGCCTCTGAGGCCTCTGTTCTGTTCCATTGGTCTGTATCTCTGTTTTGGTACCAGTACTATGCTGTTTTGATTACTGTAGCCTTGTAGTATAGTTTGAAATCCAGTAGTGTGATGCCTCATGCTTTGTTATTTTTGCTTAGAGTTGACTTGTCTATGTGGGCTCTCTTTTGGTTTCATATGAAGTTTAAGGTGGTTTTTCCCAGTTCTGTGAAGAAGGTCACTGGTAGCTTGATCAGGATAGCATTGAATCTGTAAATTACTTTGGGCAGTATGGCCATTTTCACGATATTGATTCTTTCTAACCATGAACATGGAGTGTTTCTCCATCTGTTCGTCTCCTCTCTTATTTCATTGAGCTGTGGTTTGTAGTTCTCCTTGAAGAGGTCCTTTACGTTCCTTGTTAGTTATATTCCTAGGTATTTTGTAGCAATTGTGAATGGCAGTTTGTTCTTGATTTAGCTTTCTTTAAGTCTGTTATTGGTGTATAGGAATGCTTGTGATTTTTGCACATTGATTTTGTATCCTGAGACTTTGCTGAAGTTGCTTATCAGTTTCAGGAGATTTTGGGCTGAGACGATGGGGTCTTCTAGATATATTATCATGTTGTCTGCAAATAGAGACAATTTGACTTTCTCCTTTCCTATTTGAATACCCTTTATTTCTTTTTCTTGCCTGATTGCTCTGGCTAGAACTTCCAATACTATATTGAATAGGAATGGAGAGAGAGGGCATCCTTGTCTAGTGCCGGATTTCAAAGGGAATGCTTCCAGTTTTTGCTCATTCAGTATGATATTGGCTGTTGGTTTGTCATAAATAGCTTTTATTATTTTGAGATACATTCCATCAATACCTAGTTTATTGAAGGTTTTTAGCATAAAGGGCTGTTGAATTTTGTTGAAGGCCTTCTCTGCATCAATTGAGATAATCATGTGGTTTTTGTCTTTGGTTCTGTTTATGTGTTGAATTACATTTATAGACTTGCATATGTTGAACCAGCCTTGCATCCCTGGGATGAATCCTACTTGATCATGGTGGATAAGCTATTTGATGTGCTGTTGCAATCAGTTTGCCAGTATTTTATTTAAGATTTTTGCATCTGTGTTCATCATGGGTATTGGCCTGAAGTTTTCTTTTCTTGCTGAGTCTCTGCCAGGTTTTGGTGTCAGGATGATGTTGGTCTCATAAAATGATTTGGGAAGGATTCCCTCTTTTTGGATTGTTTGGAATAGTTTCCAAAGGAATAGTATTAGCTCCTCTTTGTATGTCTTGTAGAATTTGGCTGTGAACCTATCTGAACCTGGGCTTTTTTTGGGTGGTACTCTCTTAATTGTTGCCTCAACTTCAGACCTTGTTATTGGTCTATTCAGGGTTTCTATTTCTTCCTGGTTTAGGCTTGAGGGGATGCAAGTGTCCAGGAATTTATCCATTTCTTACAGGTTTACTAGTTTATGTGCATAGAGTTTTTTGTAATAATCTCTGATGATGGTTTGTATTTCAGTGGAATCTATGGTGATATCCCTTTACTGTTTTTTTATTGCATCCATTTGATTATTTTCTCTTTTCTTTTTTATTATTCTGGCTAGTGGTCTGTCTTTTTTGTTGATCTTTTAGAAAACCAGCTCCTGGATTTATTGATTTTTTTGAAAGTTTGTTTGTGTCTCTATCTCCTTCAGTTCTGCTCCGATCTTAGTTATTTCTTGTCTTCTAGGTTTTGAATTTTTTTGATCTTGCTCCTCTAGCTCTTTCAATTTTGACAACAGGGTGTCGATTTTAGATCTTTCCTTGCTTCTCGTGTGGGCATTTATTACTATATATTTTCCTCTAGACTGCTTTAAATGTGTTCCAGAGATTCTGGTATGTTGTGTCTTCGTTCTCGTTGGTTTCAAAGAACATCTTTATTTCTACCTTCATTTCATTGTTTATTCAGTCAACACTCAAGAGCCCATTGTTCAGTTTCCATGAAGCTGTGTGGTTCTGAGTTAGTTTCTGAATTCTGAGTTGTACTTGATTGCACTGTGGTCTAAGAGACTGTTTGTTATGATTTCTGTTCTTTTACATTTGCTGAGGAGTGACTTACTTCCAATTACGTGGTCAATTTTGGAGTATGGGCGATGTGGTGCTAAGAAGAATGTATATTCTGTGGATTTGGGGTGGAGAGTTCTGTAAATGTCTATTAGGTTTGCTTGGTCCAGATATGAGTTCAAGTCCTGAATATTCTTGTTAATTTTCTGTCTTGTTAATCTGTCTAATATTGACAATGAGATGTTAAAGTCTCCCACCATTATTGTGTGGGAGTCTAAGTCTCTTTGTAAGTCATTAAGAACTTGTCTTATGTATCTGGGTGCTCCTGTATGGGGTGCATATATATTTAGGATTATTAGCTCTTCTTGTTGCATTGATCCTTTTACCATTATGTAATGGCCTTCTTTGTCTCTTTTATCTTTGTTAGTTTAAAGTCTACTTTATCAGAGATGAAAATTGCAACTCTTGCTTTTTTTTGCTCTCCATTTTCTTGGTAGATCTTCCTCGATCCCTTTATTTTGAGCCTTTGTGTATCCTTGCATGTGAGATGGGTTTCCTGGATACAGCACACTGATGGGTTATGGTTTTTTATCCAATTTGCCAGTCTGTGTCTTTTGATTGGGGCATTTAGCCCATTTACATTTAGGGTTAATATTGTTATGTGTGAATTTGATACTGCCATTTTGATGCCAGCTGGCTGTTTTGCCCATTAGTTGATGCAGTTTCTTCATTGTGTTGATGCTCTTTACCATTTGGTATGTTTTTGGAGTGACTGGTACTGTTTGTTCCTTTCTTTGTTTAGTGCCTCTTTCAGGAGCTCTTGTAAAGCAGGCCTGGTTGTGATGAAATCTCTGAGTACTTGCTTGTTTGCAAAGGATTTCATTTTTCCTTCACTTATCAAGCTTAGTTTGGCTGTATATGAAATTCTGGGTTGAAAGTTCTTTTCTTTAAGGATGTCAAATATTGGCCCCCACTCTCTTCTTGCTTGTAGGGTTTCTGCCGAGAGATCTGCTGTGAGTCTGATGAGCTTCCCTTTGTGGGTAACCCGACCTTTCTCTCTGGCTGCCCTTAGCATTTTCTCCTTCATTTCAACCCTGGTGAATCTGACGATTATATGCCTTGGGGTTGCTCTTCTTGAGGAATATCTTTGTGGTGTTCTCTGTATTTTCTATACTTGAATATTGGCCTGCCTTGCTAGGTTGGGGAAGTTTTCCTGGATAATATCCTAAAGAGTATTTTTCAGCTTGGATTCATTCTCTCTGTCACATTCAGGTACACCTATCAAACGTAGATTATGTCTTTTCACATAGTCCCATATTTCTTGGAGACTTTGTTCATTCCTTTTTACCCTTTTTTCTCTAATCTTGCCTTCTCATTTTATTTCATTGAGTTGATCTTCGACCTCTGATATCCTTTCTTCTGCTTGGTCAATTTGGCTGTTGAAACTTGTGTATGCTTTGCAAAGTTCTTGTGTTGTGTTTTTCAGCTCCATCAATTTACTCATATTACTCTCTAAGTTGTTTATTCTCATTATCATTTCATCAAATCTTTTTTCAAGATTCTTAGTTTCTTTGCATTGGGTTAGAACATGTTCTTTTAGCTCACAGAAGTTTCTTATTACCCACCTTCTGAAGCCCCATTCTGCCAATTCATCCCATCCAGCCTTGTTCTCCATCCAGCCTTGTTCTCTTGCTGGTGAGGAGTTGTGATCCCTTGTAGGAGGAGAAGCGTTCTGGTTTTGGGTGTTTTCATACTTTTTGTGCTGGTTTCTTCCCATCTTTGTGGATTTATCCCCCCTGTCATCTTTGTAGTTGTTGACTTTCAGATTGGGTCTCTGAGTGGACGTCCAGTTTGTTGATGATGAAGTTATTTCTTTCTGTTTCTTAGTTTTCCTTCTAACAGTCTGGCTCCCCTGCTGTAGGACTGCTGAGGTCCACTCCAGGCCCTGCTTGCCTGGGGATCATCTGCAGCAGCTGCAGAGCAGTAAGGGTTGCTGCCAGTTTCTTCTGCTATCTTTGTCCCAGAAGGACACCCGCCAGATGTCAGTCTGAGCTCTCCTTTATGAGGTGATTCTTTGGATATACAGGGATCAGGGAGCTGCTTGAGGAGACAGTCTGTCCTTTATAGGAGCTCAGGTGCTGAGCTGTGACCTCTATTGTTCATTCAGGCTGCTAGGCAGGTATGTTTAAGTCTGCTGCAGTAGAACTCATAAATCCCTCCTTTTTTTCCCCAGTGCTCTGTCCCAGGGAGTTAGGGCTTTATTTGTGAGCTTCTATTGTGCTGCTGCATTTTTTCCAGAGCTGCCCTGCCCAGCGAGGAGGCAGCCTGGTCACTGTCTGCCTGCAGAGGCTTTGCTGAGCTACTGTGGGTTCTGCCCAGCTGCCATGTGAACTTCCCTGCAGTCCTGTTTATATGGGTATAGTTAGAACTGCCTCAGCAATGGCGGCCCACCTCTATAATGGCAGACTCTTTCTGTAATGGCAGGGTGCCTCGGCAATGGCGGGCTGTCTCAGTAATGGCAAACTACCTCCGTAGTGGTGGACAGCCTCAGTAATGATGGATGCCCCTCACCGACAGAGCTGGACCGTCCTGGGTTCAGCTGTGCTTGCTGCGAATCTCTCAATCCAGAGCGTTTCTGATTGGTCTTTTTTTGTGGGGGTGGTACCAGCGGAGCCTGATCACCTGGCTCCCTGACCCAGAGCCCCCCTTTTTTTTTAGTTGAATGGTTGACTCTATCTCCCAGGTGTTCCAGTCGCCTGTTGAAAAGGTGCCGGGATCTGTGTGATTTCCCATGCGGTGACCCACTGCACTGGCCGAAACAGCCATGCTGAGATTCATGGCGCTTTTTTGCCCAGGAATCTTTTGGCCTGGCTCCCTGTTTCAGTCCCCTTTTTAATCAGATGAATAGGTGACTCTGTCTCCCAGGAGCTCTAATCACCAGCTAAAATGGCACCGGGACCCATGTGTTTTGTATGGAGAATCACTGCCCTGGGGCACTGGCAAAATAGCCATGCTGGCAACTTGTGGGGGTCCTCTGCCTGGAAATCTCCTGGTCTGTGGGCAATAAAAATCCATCTGGAAATGCAGCGTCCACTCGCCCTTCACACTTTTGCTGGGAGCTGCAATCCTGAGCTGCTCCTAATTGGCCATCTTGGATCCCTCCCCCAAACTCATTCTTTCTTTAGTCTACACCTTAGAGATCAGATCTGCAGAGAGGATTTCCCTGATCTCCCAAACTGAGTCAGAATCCTCCTGTTCTAGCTCATGGCACCCTCTAGTCTTCTGTCATAATACTTATTGCCTTTAAACTATGGTAGTTTCCCCTTATCCCAGGAAGATATGTTCCAAGACCCTCAGTAGATGCCTGAAACAGGGGATAGTACTGAACCCTATATATACTGTTTTTTCTTATACATGCATCCTTGTGATAAAGTTTAACTTACAAATTAGGCACAGAATGAGACTAATAATGATAATAAGAAAATAGAGCAATTATAACCACATACTATAATAAAAGTTATGTGAATCTCTTTTTTTTTTCTCTCTCTCTCTTTCAAAATGTCTTATTGTACTGTACTCATCTATTTTCAGATCACAGTTGACCATGGGTAACAGAAACTGTGGAAGGTGAAACCAGGGATCAAGAGGGCTTCTGCATACACTTATTTGTGTGATTATTTGTTAGAAGTCTGGTTTCTTCACTAGACTCTAAGCTACATGAGATCAGGGACCATGACTTTTTCTCAGCACACATCCCTAATAGCTACATAAAAGACACTCTATAAACATGGGCTGGGTGTGGCACTCATGCCTGTAATTCCAGCACTTTGGGAGGTCTAGGTGGATGGATCACTTGAGCCCTGGAGTTCGAGACCAGCCTGGGCAACATGGTAAAACTTGGTCTCTCCAAAAAAAAAAAAAAAAAAAAATTAGCCAGGAGTGGTGGTGCATGCCTGTGGTCCCAGTTCCTTGCAAGGGAGGGATAGGAGGATCATCTGAGCCTAGGAAGGTTGAGGCTGCATTGAGCCATGATTGCACCATTGTACTTCTGCCTGGGCTGCTGCCCAGTGAGACTTTTTTCTTCAAGGAAGAAAAATTTTTTTTGTGTGAAATGAATGAAAAGATTAGTGTTAACCCCTCTTCAATAATGAAAAACCTTATTTGGTCAGCTTAAAAAATGGCATGGTACCAGGGAGGAAGACTATAAATTGAATACTAAGCTCCAAACTATATTGCAATGTGACCAAAAACTAAGTGCTATGCACAACAGAAAGATACTCCAGGAATTACATGGATTAAAAAAAACTCAGTTATTGTAAATGACACTGTCAAATGCCAGTTCTGCATTAAAAAAACTTGTCATTTGTAATAATATTAACTCACACTCTCTTTTGTTATCAAGGTGGTGTTTCCTAGAAGTGTAAATTTTAAATGCATTTACATAGACTAGGACTGTCTTACTTTTCTTATAATAAATTAACTGCATCAGAAATGCACAATCTCGGAACCAAGGCTACAAACAGGCTTTCATCTGGGCTAAAGAAATGATTATAAGCCAGTGGAACTGCTGTCATTCAAACTATGCATTTTGACTCCTGCTGTTTTAAATTTTATTTTCATATTAATTTTTGGTAGTTTTCAAATAGAGGAGTTTAGGAAAGATCAAGTTTCAACATTCTGAAATATTTACATCATCAAATTTAGATTTACTCCCTCCCAGCAAACCTCAGCATTCTGGTCAAAGAGGTTTGGTAATTCCACTTATAAGGCATCAGTTAAATTTCATCAAATTATTTGAACAGCTGTACTGTAATTACTTTCTATTCTTCCTGTGGGAAAAAGTCTCATTTTTTGATTGGTGGTAAATAAATAATGAAGTGTTTTGTGACCACTAATTACTGATTTTGTCACTTTTTTATAAAAGCATATTTTTGCACAAGCAGGCAGAAACAACCATATTATCATATGTTTAGATTTCAACTGAAATATGTGAAGAAGGCTGGGCATGGTGGCTCACACCTTTAATCCCAGAACTTTAGGAGGCCACGGCAGTGGACCACCTGAGGTAAGAGTTCAGGACCAGCCTGGTCAACATGGTGGAACCTCATCTCTACTAAAAATACAACATTAGCTGGGTGTGGTGGTGCATGTCTCTAATCCTAGCTACTTGTGGGGCTGAGGCAGGAGAATTGCTTGAACCTGGGAGTTGGTGGTTACAGTGAGCCAAGATTGCATCACTGAACTCCAGCCTGGGCAATAGAGCAAGACTCTGTCTCAACAACAAAAAGAAAAACAAGGTGAAAAAATTTATATTTACTTTGACATCATCTTACAGTCTTTTATGTGTTCTTATATTATTTTGTGTTGTTATTTGTAATTTACAGAGACTGAAAATTACAATTCAGTAGTAGTGATGTATGAAGATCTGAGTGATATGATACTTGTTCCATAGAGAATTCATTATCAGCTTTGGCATGGTGAATGTGGGCTAATCTGTTCAATATAACTTCTCTATTAGTCAGTCTTTGGGTATAACCACTCATTGGAGAAAATAAACAATCAATCCACAGGGACTGTTTCTCCTCCTGATTCTCACCCATTTGCTTTTGTCCTTAGTATTGATTGAAATTTATATGAATCCCATTACATGAAGACATAAAGACAATACATACAATTAAAGAAATAAAAGTCCCAGGCCCTACTTGACAACAGGGTATTTTGTTTTAGATTGTGCAAGATACAGGTAAAGCAGTGAGATGAATTTTTGTGTATCTTAAGGATTTGTTGGCCTTTCTTTTGGTGGGTCAATATTGTTTTGCTTTACTCATGGAAGATATGTTTGCAAAAATTTGTTTCTCATTGCAGATATGTTTGAAATCATTACACCCTTCACAAAACCACAGCAAAAAACTGGCTTTTCAATTTATTTATTGGGAAGCTCCTGGCTGTTACCCGAATCTAAGGTGGGTTTTTAATAACCTGTTAAGAGAACCAGCTTACCCTAGTGAGATAAATTGATATGAAGACATCTGTGTCCCAGTCCTGTTTTAACAGTAACTTTGGTTAACTGTCCAACATTTCTGTGCCTCAGTTTTTCATCCAGAAGATGCTTCGTAGTTGGTGTTTAATGCTTGTTGAATGAATGAATGAAATAATAATAAATAACATTTACTAAGTGCTAACCATATACTGGGCACTTTGCATGCATTATCTGATTTAAGCCCTGTGATGCAGATGCTGTTATTAACTCCAGTTGATAGAGGAGAAAGTTGAGCTTAATTAACTTGCCCAAAGTCACCAGCTAGCAATGTGTCAATTTTGAACCCAGGCTGTCTAAATCCAATGCCAGTCTTCTTATACATGCTATGTCTAAATCCTTCCTCTGGCTCCAGGAAGAGAAAGTCATCTAAGGGCAACTATCAACACTCCAGCTATCTTTTGCCTGGTAAATTTGTGTCTGTGTTTTGTCATGTCACACCATGTGAAAAAGTAACTCAGCAGGGCTGGAATCTCTTACTGTGTGCTGTCCGTAATCTTGGATGCAGGAAAGCTACTTTACATTTTGTGTTTTGAAGAGTGCATAACTAAGGTCCTTCCAAACCAAAGAGACAGAGTAATTGGCCTCAAAATATGTCCTGCCCTTTAACCTCTATGGGAGTAAGTGAGGGGCATTGAGCTAAATATTGCTGTCATCTTACTCAGAAATCTAAATATAACATGCTCAAAGAGAAATTTGACACCTGGTGAAACAAATGGCCAATGGATGCTTCATACTCAAATGGCAGTGGTTGAAGGTTTGGAGGAGGAGGCCCCAGTTTGGGGCCGCTTTATTGAAGCCACAGACAGTATCCTAATTATTATTTGGAAAGTGTATGCATGGACAGTGAGGTTGAGTTTACATAACTCTGAAACCCTCATTTCATCTTGAAAACAGTCAGTGCCACATAGTGACCTAGCTATGTGGAATTTGAGATGAGATTCTATGTTCTTCCTTATAGTTTTGAAATACATTCCATATTTTGGAATCATATTGAAATGTGATTTACACAGTGAGTACATTCTAGGGCATAAATTGAATATTTCAGAAAGCTGAAGCTAACTGAGAGTGACTCTAGTTACATTGTGTGTGTCAAGGGTATGCAGAGAGAGAGTTAACCTCATGTATCTTGAACAAAATTGGAGATGCTACTGCAAGTGTGAAAGACCAAGGGGAGTGCCTAACCTATAAGGTCAGGCAGGAACAGATATCACAACTGAACAAGTTTATACCTTCACCAATTTGTTTTTCAAGTATCCTTTTAAAATGCAATTGGGCTGAGAGGAAGAGAATAGAGAAGCAACCCCAATAAGCAAGCAGGCTGGTATAGACATAGAGAAAAGAATTCTAGAAAAAAAAATAGAGAAAATGTGATTGCTGAGTGTTTTCTCACCCAAAACAACATATCTAAAAGTGATCAATGCCTAATAAACTCTCAAAAGTACCTATTAGGGCCAGGCATAGTGGCTCGTGCCTGTAACTTTGGAAGGCCAAAGTGGGGAAACTGCTTGAGGTAAGGAATTTGAGACCAGCCTAGACAACATTAGGAGACCCCATCTCTTAAAAAAAAATTAGTTGGCTGGGCGGTGGCTCACCAAGCACTTTGTGAGGCTGAGGTGGGCAGATCACAAGGTCAAGAGATTGAGACCATCCTGGCATACATGGTGAAACCCTATCTCTACCAAAAGTACAAAAATTAGCTGGGTATGGTTGTACAAGCCTGTAGTCCCAGCTATTCAGGAGGCTGAAGCAGAAGAATCGCTTGTACCTGGAAGGCAGAGGTTGCAGTGAGCCGAAATCATGCCAAGTGTGATGGAACATGCCTGTAGTCCCTACTCAAGAGGCTGCGGTGGTGGGCAAATCACCTGAATCTGGGGAGGCTGAGGCTGCAATGAGCTGTGATCATACCACTGCACTCCCACTTAGGCAATAGAGCAAGACCCTGTCTCAGAAAAAAAGAAGTACTTATCAGAACACATAAGACATTTTAACTCTTCCCCTACCCTTAAAAAAAAAAACCGTATTAAGACTGTGATGCATGCCAACAGGCAGCAAAATACCCTTAATTCTGGAAGCCTACCATATGTCATAATAACACAATAGAATGCTATTTTAATGGCTCTCTGAACATGTTCTGTGGTGTTTGAGTATGGGATGACACAATTCTCTTTTTGGTTTAATCGTGCTTTTTTTTTTTTTTTGCTTCCCTTGGTTTCTGTCAAAACAAAAATATTCTAATGTTGTTGCATATAAATGTAAATAAATTAATAGTTAATAATGGAACAATTTAATATGCTCAAAATATTTTTAAAACTCAAAGCAAAGCATCCTTAAAATATTTTTACAATCATCAATGGGAAGTTCTAAAGCAGTTTTCTATGTAATAATTTACATTCTAAATTAGATTTAGGGAGAGAGGGTTTAAGGTGTCTATTCAAACTGCATATATATAGAATGCATAATTTATTTAAATAAGTAAATGTAAAAAATAGAAAGTAGTAGCTCTGAAGAAATTAGTAAAATTTGTATTAAGTTGTTAACTCATAGAATACTGAGTACCATAAACGCTCATTATATATTTATGATATCTCAGCATAATTACTTGTATTTGCTAAAGGATATTTTTTCTTGTTTGAAATATCTAAATAAATACCCTTTAATCACTTGAAATACATTTATTTGCATTTAAGATACTATGTTCATGGAATCAAAATATAGTAAATGTCTAAATGTTTGATTATAATTTGTTTATTAGAAAAATTGAAAAAATGATAAAATTGTTTAGTCCATGTTAAGCCAGTATTAATACTAATTCACTCAACAATGAGGACAAAACAGAAGTCTTCCTTAGAAAGCCATACGGACAAAGATTGTCTTTCATTTTCCCCATAGTCCCTGTTATTTTCATATTATACTTAAAGGAAACCCCTCTTTTTAAATAATTAAGAATAATAAGATATTACGATTATTTAACATTCTGGATAATGAAAAAATTGTCACACATATGAAACTTTTAGTTCTGGATCATAAATGTCAAGGAAATAGAATGTAACTAGATGACTTTAATATTAAGACTAAATCAAACAATTGGACTGCTTTGCTGTTCAGAGGGCACTTTCAGCTTGCAGGCTCTTAGGACCATCAATAGGAACATAAATTATCCTTGTCTACGACTACAAAAATTCTGTTGTTTGGGTATGGTTAGATAGGAGCTTATATATTTGTTTCAGTTCTCCTTCCACGTAGGTGGTACTTTCAGTGATATGGTTTTCAGAACTTCTTTCAATGGTCTTTTGTAGTACAGTAGACTCTTCCTGTGTTAGATATTTTCTTCAGAACTAAAAATCTCGATAACATGTGATATTTGTTAATTTACTTCTTAATATGTTATTAACTAATACTATATATATTAAATCAAAAGTAAAAGTTTCTGCATATCTATCCATTTATCTAATCTATCTATCTGTCTTGGTATCAGGTAAATCAATGTGAGATTACATTTATAAGATGCATGATTGACTAGTGCTTCAGTGTTAAAAAAAAACAAGTTTAACTGGAAGATCAGTGAACTTTTCAATTTTTGAAACTATGCACATGTATTACTGTTTCAAAAAAAGAAAACAAAATAACTAACATCTTATTAGGCTAGAATGGGAGTAATAATATTAGTTTTACCACGGGTAAGATGGCGTATTTTAAAATGTATCTTCGAGAGTCAGAATTATAATATTACTGTTATTATTCTCTCTCACTGTTTTTTTCTGGTAATGCTATTCAACTTTCAGCTACTATAACTTGATTATTTGTTATAAATATAATAAATCATCCATCTTATAAGAACATTATCATTAAGGTTACAGAATCCTGAAACATTGTTCAGTGTTTTGGGAAAACACGTAAGGTGTTAGAAAAATCCTCATTATGTGGTGCTTAAGAAAATGTACTTAGAGGCCAGTTTCACAGTGGTCCTCTTAAAGGAGTTGACATTTCCTATGTTGGAATGTGTAGAAAACAGGTGCATGGCTGCACGGAAGTTTATTTTCCCATCTGCCCTAATAAAACCACATATATCCACTTATGTTTTATTCATGAGAAGACACTGGACATGTATATTATTGTTGATTTTAACTCAGGATCATTTAAGACAAAAGATAGAACCAATTATCCTGTGTTTCAGTGGAATTATAAGGGCAGAATGATATTAACTACTTGATTTTTGTGCTGGAGGTTGAGATTTGTAAACTGGTGACATCTCAGTTTTTTGAAGTGGCTGCCAGGCAGTCACATAATGCTTATTTGGTTATGTCTTCAAATTTTTAGTGGTTTTTAATGAAAATATTTTGTTGACTTCACTGATGAGATGATTTTGTAAGATAATTTCCCTCATCCTCCTTAGAGAGTCTTGTTTGGGTCTGAATGTTTAGCTGAGTATGTATCATAACAATGATTTATTTTTATTGAATACTTACCATTTGTAAAACATTTTACATGAGTTAGTCAATCTTCACAAAATCCTTATAATGGAGGTATGATTAGTATTGGTATTTTACCAGTAAGAAAACCAAGACCAGAGAAGTAAAGAAACTTGCCCAAGGACCTGTTCATAAATGTCAAAAGTGGTTCTGATTCAGGTGTGTCTTACTCTAAAATCTGACATCTTTCTACCATGCCATTGTCAGACAGTGGATCTTACATTTATAATTGATTAGTCAGACAATATTTTGTTAAAAATACAAAAATTTATTACAGATTAAGCACCTCTAAATGCTTTGATATATCTATCACCCTTAATTCATTGCATTACCTAATAGACCAATTCTGAAGATTAGTGTTGTTCCTGCCCATTATTAATTGAGTTTTATTATCTGTAGTTCTCTTTATCTTTATTTATTTATTTATTTATTTAGAGATGGAGTCTAGCTATGTCACCTAGGCTGGAGTGCAGTGGGGCAATCTTGGTTCACTGCAAACTCTTCTTCCCGGTTTCAAGCAATTCTCCTGCCTCAGCCTCTGGAGTAGCTGGGATTACAGGTGTAAGTCACCACACCTGGCTAATTTTTGTATTTTTAATAGAGACCAGGGGAGGGACAGTGGGGGCGGGAGCTGGGGAGGGATAGCCTGGGGAGAAATACCAAATGTGGGTGAAGGGGAGGAAGGCAGCAAAGCACACTGCCATGTGTGTACCTACGCAACTGTCTTGCATGTTCTGCACATGTACCCCAAAACCTAAAATGCAATAAAAAAAAAAGAGAGATGGGGTTTCACCATGTTGGCCAGGCTGGTCTTGAACTCCTGACCTCAGGTGATCTGCCTGCCTCAACCTCCCAAAGTGCTGGGATTACAGGCATGAGCCACCACGCCTGGCCTCTTTCTATATTTTTATAGTTTTATTATCTATAGTTCTTTTTATATTTTTATAGATTGGGTTATAATCTGTCCACTTAAACTCTACAGTGATATTCCAGATCTTTAAAAATGATTTATATATGCCAGGCGCGGTGGCTCACGCCTATAATCCCAGCACTTTGGGAGGCCGAGGCGGGTGGATCATGAGGTCAAGAGATCGAGACCATCCTGGTCAACAAGGTGAAACCCCGTCTCTACTAAAAATATGAAAATTAGCTGGGCATGGTGGTGCATGCCTGTAGTCCCAGCTACTCAGGAGGCCGAGGCAGGAGAATTGCTTGAACCCAGGAGGCAGAGGTTGCAGTGAGCCGAGATCGTGCCATTGCACTCCAGCCTGGGTAACAACAGCGAAACTCCATCTCAAAAAAAAAAAAAAAATGACTTACATAGTAAAGTATTTCTCATTTATAGTTTATTGCTGAATTGTGTGAGAGCCATCGTCTTTGTATCTTTTTTTTTTCCTTTGGAGACAGGGTCTCACTCTGTCGCCCATGCTGGAGTGCAGTGGTGCCATCTTGGCTCTCTGCAATCTCCTTCTCCCAGGTTCAAGTGATTCTTCTGTCTCAGCCTCTGGAGTAGCTGGCATTACAGGTATGCGCCACTATACCCAGCTAATTTTTTGTATTTTTATTAGAGATGGGGTTTGCACTATGTTGCCCAGGCTAGCCTGCAACTCCTTATCTCAAGTGATCCTCCCACTTCGGCCTCCCAAAGTGCTGGGATTGCAGGCATCAGCCACCTCGCCCGGCCCCCAATTTCGTCTTTATGCCTTTCCATGGGGGAAAAAAAATGGAATGTCAGGAAATGCTTCTGTCTATAAGACACTTCTCATTTGAGAAGAATTAAAATCTGAGTTTGTTTTTACAATAAAGTGATCAGCAATGTGGAGAAACTGCTTCTGCTGGAGGAAGTAAATGAAGACAGTAAAACACTAGCTAAGGTTTATGGCCATCATAATTTACTCGATTCTACATGCCCTGGACGCTTCCATTTACAGTTCCTGCTGCTTTATTTTGTACTTACTCATCTGTTGCTTTCTCACTGCTCTGTAGTTTCATGTATCCCTTTTTGTCATCTCAATTATTTTATAATCCTTCCAGAGCAGGATCCCATCTTCAAGTTTTGTTTTGTTTAGATACGATCCTGAAGATTTCAGTATTATGAGGAAATCCTCACTCTGTTTAATGTTAACTGAAAGAATAGTGAAATAATCCTTTCTGTGCAAAGGGAAGAATTCACACAACTGGAACGATCCAAGATGGCCGATCAATAACAGCTTGGGATTGCAGCTCTCAGTCAAAGCACAGAGAACTAGAGGATGCCACACTTTCAGACAAATTCTGGTCACTCACGGAGCAGAAGATCCCCAGTGGAGGAACCACACCAGTCGCCAGTGCCACTCTTGTGGCCAGCACAGCGGTTTCGCAGGCACCTCGGCGGGGCAGCTCTTGGAGCAGAGTAAACAGGGCTGGTTCCCCTCTGAACAAGGCTTGGAGGACCCACACGGGCCACCAGCGCGACTCTTGTGGTCGGCTCCTCAGCGCGGCAGCTCTCAGCACAGAGTAAACAGGGCCGGCTCCCCTTCTGACCGAGGTTTGAAGCCCAGGGAAGGCAGAGTTGCCCATTATGGACACAAAAAGGAAGCCAGACAGGAGAATCCTGGGCAGAAAAGCACCATCAGTCTTAACACTGCTGTTCTGGCCCTGGGAACTAACAACTTGGACGTCCACTCAAGAGACCTAATCTGAAAGTTGGTAATTTCAAAGACGACAGGAGGATAAATTTACAATGATGGGAAGAAACCAGCATAAAAAGGCTGAGAATACTCAAAATCAGAATGCCTCTCCCTCTAAAGATGATCACAGTTCCACATCAACAATGGAACAAGGCTTGATGGAGAACGAGCGCATCCCAATGACAGAATCACTCTTCAAGGAATGGATAATGAGAAACTTCTGTGAGTTAAAAGAACATGTTGTAGCCAAACGTAAAGAAACTAGGAACTTTGAAAAAAGGTTTGACGAAATCCTATTGAGAATAGACAACTTAGAGAGGAATATAAGTGAATTAATGGAACTGAAGAATACAATACAGGAACTCCGAGAAGTATGCACAGGTTTAAACACTCGAATTGTTCAAGCAGAAGAAGGGATATCAGAGGTCAAAGTCCAACTTAATGAAATAAAACAAGAAGACAAGATTAGAGATAAAAGCATAAAAAGGAACGAGCAAAGTCTCCAAGAAATGTGGGACTATGTGAAAAGACCAAATTTACATTTGATAGGTGTACCTGAATGCGACGGAGAGAATGAATCCAAGCTGGAAAATACCCTTCAGGATATTATTCAGGATAATTTTCCTGAACTAGCAAAGCAGGTCAATATTCAACCCCAGGTAATACAGAGAACACCACAAAGATATTCCTCAAGAAGAGCAACCCCAAGGCACATAATTGTTAAGATTCACCAGGGTTGAAACGAAGGAGAAAATGCTAAGGGTAGCCAGAGAGAAAGGTCAGGTTACCCACAAAGGGAAGCCTATCAGACTTACAGCAGATCTCTCAGCAGAAACTCTACAAGCCAGAAGAGAGTGGGGGCCAATATTCAATATCCTCAAAGAACAGAACCTTCAGCCCAGAATTTCATATCCAGCCAAACTAAGCTTCATAACTGAAGGAAAAATAAAATCTTTTATGAACAAGCAAGTACTCAGAGATTTTATTACCACCAGGCCTGCTTTACAAGAGCTTCTGAAAGAGGCATTACACACAGAAAGAAACAACCAGTATTAGCCTTACTAAAAATATACCAAAAAGTAAAGAGCACCAACATAAAGAAGAATTTTCATCAATTAATGGATCAAACAGCCAGTTAACATCAAATGGCAGTAACCCTAAATTTAAATCGACTAAATCCCCCAATCAAAAGACACAGCCAAAACCCAATGGCATGTTACATCCAGACCTGTTTCACATGCAAGAATACACAAAGACTCAAAACAAAGGAATGGAGAAAGATTTACCAACCAAATGGAGAGCAAAAATAAATAAATAAATAAATACAAAGCAGGAGTTGCAATTCTCATAGTGGATAAAATAGATTTTAAAGCAACAAAGATATAGTGGTAAAAGGATCAATACAACAACAAGAGCTAACGATCCTAACACCCAGATACATAGAGACTTAGATTCAATGAGACAGAAAATTAATAAGGATATCAAGGACTCGAACTCAGATCCGGAACAAGTAAACTTAATAAATATTTATAGAGCTCTCCACTTCAAATACACAAAATATACATTCTTGTCAATACCACATCACACCTACTCATAGGTTTAAATGAAACATTGATTGGCCATTATTAATACCCATTTTTTTTCCAGAATAAAGCAATATTTCCGTTCACCCTCCTTCTCTCTTCCTCTTTCTTTCTCTCCTTTACTCGTTTTTTTTTTCTTTCCTTCTCTCAAAAAAAAGAAATCAACTTGTAAACCTCTAGATCCAGGTCGGCAATGTCTGTCTCATTGCTTGAATTCCTTCCTTCCCTTCCCTCCCTCCCTCCCTCCCTTCCTCCCTCCCCCTTCCTCCCTTCCTTCCTTCATCCCTTCCTTCCTCCCTCCCTTCCTCCTTCCCTCCCTTCTTGCCTTCCTCCCTTCCTCCTTCCCTCCCTAAAAAAAAAAAAGAATTCACACAACTAATTATAAAATAACATTTTAAAGTCAAATTAACAAGATAAAATTCAATACTTTTTAAATTCTAAAACCATGATGTGCTTTAAAGTGTGTTCCTCCTTCAGAGAAAACAAGAATTAAGCTACCAACAAACTCAGTTTTTCATGAAGAAAATAATAATGAAAATATTTATTAAATTTTATAAAGACAAAGTCTCAGGCTGTGGGTGATAAATAGTTGGTGAGTGTCAGATTCGCTTTTGGAGTGGAAATGCAGAGTACAGGCATCTTACTGTCTTTATCCTGACGCACAGAGCAGCACAGTGGCTTCCTGAGTTGTTAGAATGTTGGTTTGTGGGTGTGTTACTCAGGCTATTAGTCCTTCATTAGCAACCCAAGAACACTGATTTTACTCTGCAGTTTGTCTTCATGTATTAGACGTATGTGTAATTATTTACAAACTATTTTTGGATCATTATTTGACTCTGGAAAATCCGGGTTAAACTTTTTTACTTGAGAGGAAACAGTCATTGCAAGAGCAAGTGAGGCCAGGAGTGGTGGCTGAAATTCCAGCACTTGGAGAGGCCGAGGTAGGTGGATCACTTGAACCCAGGAGTTAGAGACCAGCCTAACCAACATGGAAAAACCCTATCTCTACTAAAAGTTCAAAAATAAGCCAGGCATGGTAGCTTACACCTGTAGTCCCAGCTACTTGGGAGGCTGAAGTGGGAGGATCACTTGAGCCTGGGAGGTGGAGGCTGCAGTGAGCCAAGACTGTGCCCCTACGCTCCAGTCTAGACAACAGGGTAAGACCCTGTCAAAAAGAAAAGAAAGAGTAACTTGCCTGAACCATAGAACTGGGGGCAGAACTCTATCAGGTACAAACTTATATCTCTTATTCTTTTATTATTTATATGCATTATGCTTGTAAAACATGTTCATTCTGTCCAGATACTGATTTACAATGACTGAAAATTATCCAAGTAAGCCAAGTGTGGTAGTGCATGCCTGTACTCAAGAAGCTGAGGCCAGAGAATTGCTTGAGCTCAGGAGTTTGAGGCCAGCCTGGGCAATATAGTGAGAGACCCATCCCTAAAACATAAAAAATTTTTTTTTAAATTTTCCAATTAGGAAGAAATTTGGCATTAGTACCATACAGAAACAATTCAGGATATAATTTCCACAAGGCAGACAAATTTAAAAAATATTAACAACCGGAGGGAATTATTTTAAACTATATATAATGATTACTCAACATTTCCTGAAGTGCAGATATAGCCTTCTCTGATTTTAAGAGTGATGCTTACAGAAGGAAGTGGTGGTGAATTTCCCTATAGAGGAAAGAAGATTCTATATAGGTTGGTATTGATTCTTTTCACTGAAAAAAAAGACAAACTGACCTGATTGCAGGAACTTTGTTTGCTCATTGAAAATATAGACATAATTATGACAGTAAGATCATCATAGACATCCTTGGTCTCTTTTTCTCCTGGAAGAGAAAATGATTTATTTTCTTAGTCAATTTCTCTAGAACTTCCAGTAGCTCTTTTTCTCTGCTTAAATCTGATGGTTTCCCTCCTTGATCCTGGTTTAGGGACGCAAGATAAACTCCAGATGAAGTTAGCAATAACGTACCTCTCAAAACCACAGAAAAGATGCATGGGTTCTATTGGTGGGTGTTTGATTTATGATTTAGATGTAATTTTCTGTTTTGAAGGATGATTGAAGTCTTCTGAAAAGGACCCAGAATATTCTTGGCTCTGAGAGCGGCCTCCCACCCCACATGCCACCAAAGTACTTGCTAAGTTTTCTGAAGCTGGGACAGCAATTAAGACCATAAAAATGAAGTTCATTAATGAAAACTAATTGAAAATTAATTCACCATGACTCCAGGGAAGAACTTGCATTTAAAATGTGTTGTTAGCGGGCGAGTCTCTAATCATCAGAGCATGGCAAAATACTTCAGAATGACACACAGGTTAATGAGGTAGTGAAGCGTCAGAAGAACAAAGTCTTGTACTATTAAAATAGCCACCGTGCTTAAAACTACTATCCCGCCCCTCCCTTCTGGCTTCCCTTTCTGCCTCACTCTACCTTCTTATTTTATTTTCACTAGGCTGAGCAGATGTCACTTTAGTATCCCTCCCCCACGTAAATCCTTACTAGAGAAGAAATTCCACAATGATTCTCCAAGTTTTTATTCCTAAATAGAAGCAAACTTTGCAAATGCCAATTTCTCTACTCTCCAAATTTTGAGGAATCTGTTTTTTTGTCTTTTAAACTTTTTATTATTTTAAACATATACAAAAGAGAATACTATAATGAAACACTTTTACCTAACTTCAACAGTTATCTACAAGGAAAACCTATTTTAAGTCATATTTTAGTAAGGACAAATATTTAGACTTGTAGTATTTTCTTTCTCACAAAGTAGGTATTGTGTCATGACCAGTTTGCTTTTCTTCTTTTTTTCTCATTCATTTAAAAAAATTTATTTAAATTGCTGTACATGCAAGATGGAATGTAAGAGGGATGAGACCTTTATTCTTTTAAAATTCCACCTATATCTCTTCTGAGAAACCATCTAGGATTCTTTTGAAGCCTCATTATGTGCAAATAGTTTCTAATAATATGTTTACATGAATGAATTTTTTGATTTTTATCATTATAATTTTAATGTGTCTTTGGTCATCTCAAGTGTGATTATTCGCTATAGAAACATCCATTTTCATTTTGCTTATAACAAAATTCCTAGTTTTATTTGATATTAAAAATATTGGTAAGCTGATATGTAAAAGAATCTAATTAATCTCCACCTTTCTTCTTTATAGTATTATTTCATTATTTTTGAAAATGAGGAATTAAGGGAACAATTTTGATGACAAATTCTTTTTCTCCATTTGGTTGCTACCAGGATCAATTTATATTTCCTTTATCATCAGTTCTTTTAGCAAGTCTCACCTTTCAGCTCTTCCAAAATTTATGATTCAAGAATTCCACCTTCAATCTCGACTTAAAGAAGATACTAAATAGATTCTCTTTATGATTATCTTTTAGAAAGTTTTTAAAGCTACTAAAAATTATCAAGCTGTTCTGGAAATCTTTTCTACCTTCTTTCAAGGTATAGAGTTTAGACATACTTTCATTGTAGAGCAAGGCTTGTTGAAAATTCCTTCTCTCTTCATGTACTCCAGTTTGTGTATATAAGTTTATCTCTCCAGTTCTTGTAAGTCATTTTAGAACAATTCTGCTTTAATATTTAAAAAACTCTCTTTTTAAGGAGTTTCTCCCATATTATTCTGATATTTTTTTCCAGCTAAGTTATTGGACAAATATATACTTAGGGTATTTCTGTAATCTTGTAATGTTTTGAAATGAGACATTTTAAAATGAAAAAAAGAAAACGTCACAGAGTAAAAAGTTAAACAGCTGAAGAAAACACCTAGCACTCTCAGGTGAGTGAGAGATTGGTGTTCAGCTCTAAGTGTATATTTAAAAAATTGAGTTGTTAAAAAAGGTTTTGTGTAATTCAATTTTTAAAATAAGATTTGATGTAATACTAACACTCACAACCTTACTAGTGCTGGAGCCAATTTAAATAGAGACATAAAAAAGACACATGAATTACTTCAATTTTGAGTATGTCTATTAAATTTACCTAACATATTTGGTCAGATTTTTCCTCCCCACAGTTACTACTGATTTTAAGAAATATTGTACTGTCTGTGTTGTGTTCCTTCCATGTCCTGCTCTGGGCTATACAAGTGTACCATACTTAGTAAAAAGCACAATGTGATGAGTTAACAGGAATTGGGAAACAGGAAAGGAAGTAGACTGTTTAACTGAAGAGATTCATTATGAGAAGAGTTCAGAATTGAATGCAAGCAGCAGCACATAAAGTTGTCTTCTCCTTCACAGATATATGGGCATGCGTGCAGCATGTGTGGCATCTGAGCATTACCGAATGAAATCTGTGGATACAACATTTCTTGAATTTCTGCATGAGTATTTATTTTCTAAAAGTCATACTCATTTTCTGTGCATCAAAGTCTTTGGCATTGGCCAATACTGGACATTTTAGGACATGAACAAAATACCTGAATGACAGATTCAAAGAAAATGTGGCTGTTTTTTGTTTATTATTAACAACCATTCAATTAAATATCTCTAATTTTTTTTTTTGATAACTTACAATGGAACTTATAGTTGAGACTTGATCTTGTAAAACTTTTTTTAACTGTTAAAAAAAGAAAGAAAAAAGAATCCTTGGCTTAATGTGAGTTTGAGCATTTCAAAGCTGGTATTTGCAAACTCAGAAAAAAAGAGCTTTTCATTAGTCCATGATTTTGGAAACAGTTACTCTAACCCGCAACCACATACAAATAGAAAAAATCCTAATGGGACTATTTTCTTACTAAGCCTGTAACAGTTTACATTCACCTAATGGCCTCAGGTTATGAGCAAACTACTCAATTAGAGAATTTAGGCTGTTTGCCCACATATTTTAGAGCAAATTATCCCTTCACAAATGCAGAACCCCCTATATAAAACGCCTAACCAGTATTTCCTGTAAAAAAATACTATTCCCTAAATTCCCACCTTGAACCCACTAAGCATTTCTCTTTTTGCTGGGGCAAAGATTTTATGGAAATATTTGTTTTTATATCACATACCTTACTGTTGGTCTTCCTGCTGGCTTGTGTTTTGACCTTCAAGCAGCTAAGAAATTATAATCAAAACACTTCTAATAAGATACTTCTTTTTAAAGTACTTTTGCTAAGCACTTAAACGGAGAACCTTAAGTTGGAAGGTGTAGAATCCTGCCAATTCTTTGATAACAGATCTTCTGCTTGGGGGGTGAAATGAATTTCATGGTTATCCTTAACACTTACTATTTCTTCTTAGGCCTCTTTCATTTAAAAGGGGGTCGGTGCTTCCAATCTATAAACACCCATTAAAAGTTCTCCACCCTTTTATACTTGGCTGCTGGTCTTAATTGTCTGCAGATGGGTGGATCACTGCATTTTTATTTCAAAGGTAGAGATTTGCAAAATGTAAACGAGCCTATTAAAGTTCTAAATCAAGACTCTCAACATCCATTAAAAGGATCTATGTGTAAATAGGGACAGAACTCAATCGAAAGTGTCTTTTTGTAACAAAAGTTTTCACTAACATCTAAGAAAAGTGTATATCACCATCAATGCATTACAAATGTATTCAACACAGTGCTTTGCTAAAGGGCTATTTAAAAATTTCATGCAAAACTCTGAATTAAGAAAAATATTTGTTTTCAAAACATTATTGTTTTTATTTTATAACAGTTGATAGATAAGAGATCCAATGTAACTTACCCTACATTATAAATTTTCATTAGATTGAAAAGGAACAAAAGCTTTTGTTATATTTTATACATCAGAATAAAAATTCAGTACAGTATAGACCTATAGTACTGACAAAAATATTTCATTGTATTTAATATAACATCTTACAATGTGATTATTTTCAGTTCACCTACTGAATTATTGTTTTCTATGTTAGTCAAATTTCTTCTAAAAAAATGAACTACAATTCACAGTATTGCTTGTGACTAAGAACTGAACCCAAGGCTAGTTATTCTTGACACTGTGGTGTTCTGGTTTATCTTGCCTAAGGCACTGACAGTTTATCTCAGATTCTACAGTTTCTTCCATCTTTCTTCCACTAGCTTTTCCCCTCAGTCTTGCTTTTCATTAGCCCACCCTAATGGTTGACCACTTCTAATTCATAAATTAAGCAGACAGAAAACACGAAAGTGTGCTCTCTTTTATCTTTGAAAATCAAACCCATCACAAACTTAATTTAATTTGATTTTCTTGGGCGTAAAATAAAAGATTCCAGGTAGCCAAAAATATTGCTAGAATCCCTGCTCTTAAAAACCAGCTTTATATACTCACCTTGCAGTGGAGGATACAAGGGAATTGCTTTAGCTTTATTCACTTTGGCTTTGAGCCCCATAATCTGTGCCCAGTAGTCAAATCAAGGTCTGAACACCTGACAGCTATATTTCCTTCATCCTTTCTCTAAATGCAATGAAGAATTTATTTAATTTTAGGGGAATGGTGTTTCCCCCCTAAACTCCAGTTTTAATACACAGGATTATAGTGACAATATTTAAAAGCTGTTTTGATCTTTGAGATTGTATTTTCTTTCATTTTTTTTACTTAACTTTTCTGTGTGTGATGAAAAGGGAAACAAAAGTTGGAAATCTAAATAGAAACAAAAAAAAATTTCAGCTATTCTCTTTGAGCTTGCAAAAATGCATTTACAAGCTCTCAACAAAATTTTACTTTTAAAAGCCATTTTAATATTTGTTATCTTTTACTGAGTAAAATAAGCTGATGCTTTTACATGTGGATCTTATTATGTGAATAGCTGTCTAAGCCTGCTATTGAACATAATCATATGAATTACGAACTGTGACTTTATTTCTTTTATAATCTTTGTAGTTCTTGCCATTACTTTTACATGTCTATGTCTGGCATTATGTAGCTTTGAAACTATGCCAAAAATATTTATTGTCGTATATCTGGTGTTCTCATACTTTGTGGGTGAGTTTGGTTTCCAAGCTGGGCAATACTTATTAGCAGATACAGTTCTTGGCATTCTTTTGAAAAAAAATCTTAAGTAATTTTAAGTACTCCCTGAGGTATAACCTTTTGCACCCTTTGAAACATGTCTGGAGTTGAAATTTCAATGCTTGAGCTATCTCTTTTTCCAATTTTAAGTATTTCGTCTTCATTTATAAAGTATGAAAAATTGAACAAAGAACAACAAAAGGAAAAAGAAAAAAGGAAATAAAAGAAAGAATTTAACTGCAAAGTGGAATATTTTGAAATATTCCTGTGGTTGGTTTAGATAAAATATTTTGACATGCAAATCCCAGATACCTGAGACTGGGTACCATTGGTCCAGTGCAGTGCTAGTAATTTGTGGTTGCATGAAGTAACAACACGATGAAAAGCTAGATATGTATGCCTAATTCTTCTACTAATCTCCTTGCAGCTTGGCTAAATTCTCTCTTTTTTTTTTTGAGACTGTCTTGCTCTGTCACCTAGGCTGGGGTGAAGGGGCATAAACATGGCTCACTGTAGCCTCAACCTCCTGGGCTCCAGCAATCCTTCTGCCTTAGCCTCTTGTTAGCTGGAACCACAGGCATGTGCACCATACCTGGCTAATTATTTTTATTTTTTTTGTATTTTGATTTCATGTAGAGATAGGATCTTACTTTGTTGCCCAGGCTGGTCTCAAACTCTTGAGCTCAAGTGATCCTCCCACCTTAGCCTCCCAAAGTGCTGGAATTAGAGGCATGAGCCACCACACCTGCCCTAAATTCTAGTAAGAAGTGTGATAAAGATATTCAGTTCCCACTCTTGGCTTATATAATAACAGACTCCATCACTATATTGTTGTTCAGTATGTTCAGGCATAGCGCGGTACTCTTCATGTAGTTCATTCTCAATATACTTTTGTGTACATAGAGGAAGGTATTAGCACTATTTAAGATGTTTTTAAGGTATTGTTAAACGATTAAATGTTATTTTCTAAAAGAAGGTAACTGTCTTACAAATATAAAACTAGCATATATCAAAAATTCTTTTCAATGCATACTTAATGAGGGAAGCAGTAAGATGTTCTAAGCAATTCAAAAAAGAATTCAAAGATCCACATACATAGGGACGATACGAAATGCTGAAAATTGATGCAAAACTGATCTATCCAGATAGCAATAATCAATTGCATATACTGGATAAAAACATTTGTGTTTTTCTGGACAAGAGTCATTTGTATTATCCATTTTCCATAATGTACAGAGTAGTAAGTAATAATACTTATACCACGTTCTTGGTAAAGATCATTATTTTGAAAATTAAGATATACTTTTCTAGATTTAGGTATTCATTAATTTTTCTCCGCCAACAAATTCTTTTTGAGACCTACTATGTTTCGGGCACTGTATGTACTGCTGATGATCAAAAACAGCCTTCACAGATCTGCAGTTTACTGAGGGAGACAGACATTAACTAAATGATCATAAAATAAATGTACAATTTTAACTGTGATCAGAGTCACAAAAATGTCTACAGAGTTCTGAGAGAGTAAAATTTGAATAAGGCAATCTCAATATAAGTTAATTTAACTCTAAGTAGCATATATATTTCCTGATGTTTGTGTTCATCAAAGGTGATACTTTAAATTGGAAACCTATTTTAAAAAAATTCTGAGTCAATTACTCACATAAAACTGAATGATTTTAAAGCACACAAATGAGTCTAATATTTACATATTTCAATTCTACTGTAAAAAATATGTGACATAAAACTCTACATTAATTTATTAGTTAGAATCATAGAAGGGAATCACAGTTGGTTAAAATTAGTAAAGTCAAAATTAAATTAGCTAATCTTTTGCCAATTACTCCATTCCCAGACTTTATCATGGTTATGCTGCCAAGACCCTTGTGCAAAACAATTACATGGGATATATTTGCTTCCTGCATCCTTCAGTGTTTTAGTTTTCAGAATCTATAATATCTTTTTTTTTTTTTAAGACAGGGCCTCTCTGTTGCCCAGGCTGAAGTGCAGTGGCTCCAGCTCAGCTCACTGCAACCTCTGCCTCCCAGGCTCAAGCAGTCCTCCCACTTCAGCCTCCCAGGTAGCTGGGACTACAGGCATACACCACCAAGCCCAGTTATTTTTTTTGTATTTGTAGTAGAGACGCCGTTTCACAACGTTGCACAGGCTGGTCTTGAACTCCTGGACTCAAGCAATCTACCTGCCTCAGCTTCCCAAAGTGCTGGGATTACAGGAGTGAGCCATTGAGGCTGATGTCCTGTGTTCTGCAGTGCTCTGAGTCTGTGGTGGGTTATACTGTGTAGAATATTACTGAGGACTTCTGTTGCCCATCTACTCCATTCATTTAACTGCATTCTTATCATTGTCAAATATCCAGTTGGAAGATACTCTGTTTATGAAGTGTAATTTGATAATAAAAAAAGCAGATGCATTCACTTTCTTTTTAAAACACAACAGTGTAGCCCATAAATTTATCGTGTCTTCAAGACACTACAACAAAGACTCTTATCCCAAAGAAAGGTCTTTCAGAGACAGGGAACCAGATGAGTCTTCCAGATGAGTTGCTAATTTGCCATTTTCATAGGCAGCTGGGTTATTCTTGGACTTCTCAGACTCCCAGGTCTCCTGTGTGTAGACGAGATGAAACACTGCAAATAGTGGCTCCATGCAAAAAAAGGGTGCCCAAGTATTATTGCACAGCTGTTGGGGATGCCCTTGCTGAAGTAATGGGGGGAGGCCACTGCTCTGAGGGCCCCGAGCTGTAGGTGACTGCATCTTGCATTTGAGTCAGATGTCCAGACTCGAGGCCCATTATTGCAGTGGTGCTCGCTCTCCACAGCTGCAGATGCCACTGCATTCAGTTTTAGAGTGGGTTGTAGATATCCACATTGCAAAAGTGAAATTTGTGTATGTGAATGTGACCCTTGCAAAACAATTAAAACATATATTTTAGAGTTTTCTTTTTTCTGTCGTAGTGGTGGTGCTATCTATGAGCTAGGTCATTCATACTTGTCCAAATACTTCTTTTGATAATATGTGGGAAGCCACTAAAAATGATTCAGCACCTGCTATCATCCTCTAACCCTTTATCCCATGTCTTAGATTGGGTTTCCTAGAAGCAGACCATCAGATGAGGATTCATGCGTGATTTATTAAGAAAATAACCCTGGGAGAAACCAGTAAGGGATTGTGGAATGCAGGACAGGACAAAGAAGACAGCCAAGCAAGGATGGATCTCAGGCCAACTCCCCAGAGGGCTGCCTCAGCCTGTGTCTGCAGGGGAGCTCTGAAAGGTTTATGCCTGAGCTGTCCTGACTGGAGGGCAAGGGAGCTGGTCTTTCATAGTTCTGCACCCATCAGTCCCCTTGGGGGCAATGTGGAATGCGGAAAGTAAATTTCCAGGCATTTTCCAGTGTTGGCCAACTGGGATCCAGTGTCTTTTGAAAAACAGCCTGGGGTTTGCTGTTTAGAAGCAGAAACACACTAATATGTAAAAAAGGATCTGAAGATACTGGGGTGAAATATTGACAGTGTTTGCAACACTCTATCTGGTTCCCCCAAATACATCCTTTACTTCTTGGACATGTGGGTAGATTGCATGCATTTCCCAGCCTCCTTGCCAAGTGTGGTCATGTAATTGTGTTCTTTCTAGTAGAATGGAGTGGTAGTGATGTGTGCCACCTCTGAACCTAGGGTAGCCTAATCCATTGTCTTTCTCCTCCCTGCTGGCTGAAACTCAGGGTAACTCAGCTTATAGTATAGAGATAATGATAAGGATCATTATCATGAGTGGTAATGCAACGTGATAGAAGGAATGGAGTCCCCAAATGACTTCTTAGAGCAGTTTCTTGATGATCCAGAACATTTACCTTGGACTGTTAAATAAGAGAAACAAACTTCTTTTTCAAACCAGTGCATTATTTTGGGGTCTCTTTATCACAGCAGTCTAGCCTTTTTCTAGTTAATATAAGATGTTTTATCCTTATAACATTATATGACATTATAGATCCATTTTTATAGCTTTTATGGTTTATTTCTCCTACTAGAATATATACTATGTGAGAGCAAGAGATTGCCTATTTTTTTCTGGCTGGTGCAACACTCAATAAGTACTTATTTAGTGAATAAATGGAAGTGTAGTTCTACCTAACCCTATAATGATTAAAAATAAAACACATTACAATTTAAGAACTTACTATAATGCCACATTAGAAGTGATATATTACAAATGGAAATAGTTTAATTAAAATTAACCCAAATTATTAATAAGATAAAATATTGATGTGTTAAAAATGGAGAGGAGATCAATTATATACTCTTGAAAAAACAAGGCTGGAGGGCACCTTGGTAACTGTTTTTTTGTATTGGCAAGGTGATTATAAAGAGGTTACTGTTCAACTGTTTCCCAGGTCTGCAGAGGAAAAACTAGCAGGAAAGAGCTTAAACTGACCTGACAGTAATAGTGATTAAACATTAGAAAAGGCTCCAGAGTAATATTGTAGAATCTCTGTCCCTGGTGAATTTTAAGGACAAACCATCTGTCTTAGACATTTCAGGCAGACTCCTTGTAGGAACAAAGAGGTATGGATTAAATGACTCCTTAAGCTAGCTCTCTTTCAATTCCAGGAGTCTGTGCCACTATACAGGGGATCTGGCAGTGACATCTTTCACTTCATTGACTAGCCTGACTGTGGCATCTCTTAACAGTACCTTGAGAAAGTTATTTCTCTGGGTGAGGCTGGTAGAGAGGAGAGTAGGGAGTAGAAAGACTAACCTCCCAAAACAATAATATTAAAAAGTATATTTTGTATCTAGAACTCTAAGATACTAAGTAATTTCTACATGCTCAACACAAATTAACTGGAAGTCAGTCTTTAGACTTTAGTGAATTTCAATTGCTGTTTTATTTAATAAGATTAACTGCTGTAGCAATGATGAAAAGATAGTAATTTAATGTCAACAGTAAAATTCCACAGAAAAAAGTTATAACTGATAGTCATTTACAGTATTTATTTACACTTATGTTGTAATACTAGTAGCAATGCAATAATACTATTTTTGAATACCGTATTAAAATTTATACTATTTTTATATTAAAAAATAATCATGTCCAAAGATCCCTAAGGACTCTTTTATCATATGAAAGATTTCCTAAGTCTTAGTTTATTTTTAAATACTAAATAATATTATAGCTATTATTTTAAAGGTCAACATTTTTTGATTGGTATATACATATATTTTGCATTTCGACAAGTTATTATGAAAAACAATTAAGGATTTACATATTGTGAGGACTTCAACTTTATTTTATTATTGTTTTTTTTTTTAATTTTTGAGATGGAGTCTTGCTCTGTCGCTCAGGCTGGAGTGTAGTGGTGCAATCTCAGCTCACTGTAAGGACTTCAACTTTATTTTATTTTTTAGTTGTCTTTTTTTTTTTTCAGATGGAGTCTTGCTCTGTCGTTCAGGCTAGAGTGCAGTGGTGCAATCTCGGCTCACTGTAACCTCCACCACCTGGGTTCAAGCGATTCTCCTGCCTCAGCCTCCTGAGTAGCCAGTATTATAGGCACGAGCCACTGTGCCTGGCTAATTTTTATACTTTTTAAGTACAGATATGGTTTTGTCATGCTGACCAGATTGGTCTCAAATTCCCAACCTCAAATGATCTGCCCACTTCATCAACTTTATTAATAAATAACTTTAGTGAAGCTTTATGTGTTTGTTAATAGACCAAAGATAAATTTTTGAATTCTTCCAGAAAAGGTGACAATACTGCTTTTATATTCTAATATGGTGCAGTGTTTTCTTTATCTATTTATTTATTAATGGCAGATGCTAAAAATTACAACTCAGAAGGAGGTTTTCTTTTTCATTGCGGGGGAATAATCTCGTTAGACTTAGAAGGAAATCTGACTACTTTTTTAAGTAATGAAGCTTGATGGTAAATATTGCTAGAACACATATAAAGGGTGACCAGCCTCATTCATAATAGGAAAAGTACAAGCTAAAACTATAATGAGACATTATTTTAAAATCTATCAATTGTTAAAAATAAAAAATTTAATCATATACTGTGCTGTCCATGATAGAAAAAGAGGCACATTCCTGGGGAATGTAATTTAGTACAACCTCTATAGAGGGCAATTTGGTGAGATTATTGAAATTTTAATTGCACATATCCTTTAGCCCAGAAATCTTCCTTCTAGAAATTCTTTGCTACAGCTGTACATTGACATACAAGGAAATGGCATGTGCACAGGTTATATACTCCTGCATTGTTTTTAATAGTAAAGACCAGAAACAACCTAAATGCCCATCAACAGAAGAACAGTTAAAGAAATCTACATCCTTTCCATTGAATATAATGTAGCCATTAAAATGAATGAAAATAATTATTAAGATATATGCAGAACAGTGTATAGAATGAGCTACTCACTGTGTTAACAAACAGAGAAATATATACATATATGCACCAAATATATCTGAAAAGCTACTCAAGGACTGGTAATACTGGTTGCCTCCCGGGAAGGGAACCATGAACCTTGAGGGTGAGATGGAATAAAAACTAATTTTGGGGGCCGGGCGCGGTGGCTCAAGCCTGTAATCCCAGCACTTTGGGAGGCCGGGGCGGGTGGATCATGAGGTCAAGAGATCGAGACCATCCTGATCAACATGGTGAAACCCTGTCTCTACTAAAAATACAAAAAATTAGCTGGGCATGGTGGTGCATGCCTGTAATCCCAGCTACTCAAGAGGCTGAGGCAGGAGAATTGCCTCAGGAGGTGGAGGTTGCGGTGAGCCGAGATCGCGCCATTGCACTCCAGCCTGGGTAACAAGAGAGAAACTCCCTCTCAAAAAAAATAAAAAAAAAACTTAATTTTTACTCTGTACCCTTTTGCAACTTTTGAATTTTGTGTCATACATATACTACCCATTCAGAAAAAAGCCAAGTAATTCAAGAAGAGAAATATTGTGAGTCGAATAACAACAAATTTACTCTCCTTTGAGGATTATTTGCATTTAATATAAAGTTATCTTTAATTTCAAAGAATAGAATTAAGACAATTCTGAAATTTTAGACTCTGCTCACATTTCCATATGAATTTATTGTGGATTGTAATTGATAATTAAAATATGAAAACATACCTCAGAACCTTAAAATACTGCCCTATATAAAGATTATGTTATTATTCTTTTTTACTTCACCTTTAAAGTTTGAAGTCCTCGATGCCAGAAACCCTGTACTCTGTCACCTAGAAGCATAGAACAGGAAAAAACTACTTCAAAAAGTATGAATTTGGGCCAGCCTTGGTGGCTCATGCCTGTAATCCCAGCACTTTGGGAGGCCAAGGTGGGTAGATCATGAGGTCAGGAGTTTGAGATCAGCCTGGTCAACATAATGAAACCCCATTTCTACTAAAGATACAAAAAACTAGCTGGGCGTGGTGGTGTGCACCTGTAATCCCAGCTACTTGGGAGGCTGAGGCTGGAGAATCACTTGAACTTGAGAGGCAGAGGTTGCAGTGAGCTGTGATTGTGCCATTGCACTCCAGCCTGGGCAACAGGGTGAGACTCTGTCTCAAAAAGAAAAAAGTATTATTTTAATTGTTAAAGTAATATGTGTTTATGCATATTTTAAATTTGGTAGCTATTTTCAAATAAATAAAGTAAGTATCAGTTTATGCTTCCATTAACTGTGTTTAACAGTACTCCTTACAGAGCACATCTTAAGTAGAATATTTGAAGTATTTTACTTCATCATCGCAGAGAAATAGGTCATAAATACATTCTGGCTAAATAATTTAGATGGAAAGTATGCACAAATCATTGATATATAGGTGAAAATATGAATAACTTATTGATATATAGGCGAAATATTCCTAAAGCCCCTGAAGTACTCTGAAATTAATCATTTTGTAAAAGCCCTGGTCTGGCATGGGCTGCTTGACTGAGTATGCTTATGGTTATTTCTTGATTATATGCCAAACAAGGGATAGTTTACTCATGTAAAGGAAAGAGGTGAGGAGTTCCTGGTACTGAGGGTTCCTCTCCCTTTTAGACCATATTGGGTAGCTTCCAGACAGTGCCATTTCATTTGTTAATTGTCATGGTGCTGGTGGGAGTGTTTTTTTTTAGCATGCTAATGTATTATAATTAGTATATAACTAGCAATGAGGACAACTAGAGGTCATTTTCATCGCCATCTTGGTTTCTGTGGGTTTTGGCTGGCTTCTTTACCACATCCTGTTTTATCAGCAGAGTCTTTATGACCTGTATCTTCTGATACCAGTCCTGCTGACCTCCTGTCTCATCCTGTGAAGCTTGATGGGAATGCAGCCTACTCAGTCTCAGCTTTATTTTACCCAGCCCCTATTCAAGATGGAGTCACTCTGGTTTAAATGCCTCTGACAGTAATATTTGTTTCTTTTTCTTCCTTTGTTGTATTTTTATCTTATACATGGCTGACCTATAGTGGAGCTGAAGCAGTGTGCTCCCTGGCTTTATACATGGAGGAGTTGAGAAAAGGGGACCTGATATCCAGTGAGTTCCTGCTTTTTAAAATCTTTTTTTCCTTTGCATTGCCCCATGGGTGGCCTTAATTGTGGGAACTGTGCAACGACATGGACAGAAAGGTAGCCCATCTTTCTGGCTAGAAGATCAGGAAAAGGAAACTCTCTGGACTGGGGGGTATGGAGGAAATCTTGGGAGATATTTGGAGAAGTCAACTCCCAAATTCTGTTGAGACATCAGCATAATTCAAGGTCTGACCTCTGAGTTGCACTTGTGTGAAACAGTCCCAAGGCTACAAAAACAAAGGCTTTGAGAACTGAACTACACATCTCAAAACTCAGACTAACCTTCAGGTAGTACATGAGATAAATACAACAGGCTAGGAAAAAGAAATGATAACAAAACAAAACAAAACAAAAACACTGAACTAACATTGGACCATCACCTATAGAAAAAAAGATGAGACTTGAGTTCTGAACTTAGATTGATTGCATACTAAGCAATCAAACTGTGAGATTTGAGGGCACAGCCCTTTAGAATGCCAAGTCTGCCCAAAACTTCTGGCATTAACTTCAAGTTCAGGAATGACTCCAAAACCATATTCAGGTTTGATAATTCACTAGAAAGACTCTTAGAACTTCCTGAAAACTATTATATTTACAGTTATGGTTTATTATAGGGAAAGAGTATAAATTGCAACCATCCAAAGAGATTGTAAGATTGTATAGGGCAGAGTGTAAGACAGTTCTAACCACAAGCTTCCATTGTCTCTGGGATGTATTATATTCTCTGGTATCCATGTGTTATAATATGCATGAAGTGCTGCAAACCTGGGAAGTTCATTGGAGCATTGATGTCTGAAGATTTTACTGGGGCTTCATTTTGTAGGCTTCATTGATTGATTGACTAACCACATGGTTCAACTCAATCTCCAGCCCTCTCCCTATCCAGAGGTTGGGCTAATATGACCTGATTCCATGGGCCTACCATGAGTCAACTCGTTAGCATAAACTATCAGTAAGGAAAGCCCACCATCATTAACAAAGGAACTCTTGTCACTCAGGAAATTCTAAAGGTTTAGAGATTATCTCCCAGGAGCCAGAGATTATCTCCCAGGAGCCAAGGACAAAGACTAGACCACTTTTTGGGAAAGACCAAATTCCTTACTATACACACACAAAAGCACAGCAATCATCATTCTGCCCCCAAATTAAACAAGATCCAGAATCTAAAAAATAGATTATAAGATTTTATTTTATAAAAAATAAAAGTCTTCTGTAATATACTGCTGCAAAAATAAAAAAATAAATAATAAAAGTCGGCCAGGCATGGTGGCTCACACCTGTAATCCCAGCACTTTGGGAGGCCAAGGTGGATGGATGACCTGAGATCAAGAGTTTGAGACCAGCCTGGCCAACCTGGCCAACCTGGCCAAACCCCATCTCTACTAAAACTACAAAATTAGCCGGGTGTGGTGGCATGTGCTTGTAATCCCAGCTACTCAGGAGGCTGAAGCAGGAGAACTGCTTGAACCTGGGAGATGGAGGTTGCAGTGAGCTGAGTTGGTGCCATTGCACTTCAGCTTAGGTGACAGAGGGCGACCCTGTCTTAAATAAAATAAAATAAAATAAAATAATTAAAAGTTAACGTGCCTAGGATAAATCTAAAATTGACAATAAATTTTTAAAAAGTGACCATTTTTTAAGAGGAAAGATATTCAACAGGTGCTAATCTTGAGATGCCCCAGATGATGAAATTACCGAAGACTTTAAAGCAGCTATTATAACTGTGCTCCATGAAATAAAGGTAAACAACCTTGAAGTGAATGAAAAGTTCTCAGCAGAGAAATACAAAGATTTTTAAAGGGTTTAAAACTGTTTTTTGTTTGTTTTTATTGAGACAGAGTCTCAACTGTTGCCCAGGCTGGAGGACACTAGTGTTAGCTCACTGCAACTTCTGCTACTGGGATTCAAGCAATTCTCCTGCCTCAGCCTCCAAAGTAGATGAGATTACAGGTGTGAGCCACCATGCCCAGCTAATTTTTGTATTTTTAGTAAAGGCGGGGGTTTCATCATGATGGCCAACCTGGTCTTGAACTCTTGACCTCAAGTGATCCACCTGCCTTGGCCTCCCAGTGTTGGGATTACAGGCATGAGCCACCACATCCAGCCTAAAACTGTTTATTTTTTAAATAAAAATTTTGTGCATTCTAATAATTAAAATCATCTGAACGACTTCATTTAAACTGCATTTGAGAGCCTGCAGGACACCTTGGGGCTGCTTGGTTTTACTCTAGATTTACCTGTCTTCCCACTCTGCTTCTTCCTTCATCAACATGCTTGTTATTTTCCTTCCTTGCCAGCCAGACAAGCAGATGGGAGAGGCAGGTGTGGTTTTCATTGTCAGCAGTTTTCTATTGTGAAAAGAAATAGAAAAGGGCTACACAGTCCTTTAAAATCTGATCCAACCTCTTTGCATCATACAAAATTAAACAGCTGAAATAAGTAAAATAAGAAGGCAATTTTTGTTGAATGTATTGTGCATATTGGTGGCACATGCCTCCATAAGATTTGTCTGCTTGCTTCTCCTGTTCTATTGTTTCTTTGGAAGGCAGTGGATTTTTCTCTTGCAATTCTGTCTTCTGACATCAAATTTCTTGATCTCACCATATCAGGCTTGTCAGACATGACATGTCTGACATATCATGTGTCATATGATCTTTCATGGAGGAAGTGGAGTGAGGCCCGGAGTGAGCAGAATCTAGTTTGTGCAGTGGCCACCCTTAGTTAGAAATTATTTTTAAAAAACCTAAATAAAAATTTTAGAACTAAAAATAGCATACTCAAAATAAAAATTCACTGGATGGGCTCAACAGGAATTTGCAGATGACAGAGGAAGAGTTGGTGAACTTAAAGATAGATAATAGTATCTAATCTGAGAAACATATTATAGATTGAAAAATCAGTAAGCAAAGCCTCAAGGGCCTGTGGGACAATATCAAAAGGTATAAATAAATTTCACCTCTATAAAACTGTAAAAAAGTAGCTATTGTAAGATTGTATTAAAAAGGCCCAACTAAATATTGCTTACAAGAAACCCACTTCAAGTATAAAGATGTAGGATAGGTTACAAGTATGAATAGAGGTATACCATGCAATGACTAATCAAACAATGCTGGAGCAGTTATATTAGTGTTTAGAATATAGGCAAGATAGTCTTTAGAATAAAGATACTATCAGGAATATAAAGAAACATCACATGATGATAAATAGTGAATTCACCAAGAAGATATAATAATCTCAAATGTGTTTATACCTAACAACAGAGCTTCAAAATACATAAAGCAAAACATGGTAGCAATAAATCCACAATTACATATAAAGACTTTAACATCCTCCTCCTAGTAATTGATAGAAGTTGACAGAAAGTTACAAGGATATGAAAGACCTGAACAATACTTTTGAAACCAACTATATTTAATTGACAGTTATAGAATACTCCACCCAACAATATTAGTATACACATTCTTTTCAACTGCATATGGAACATTTATCTAGAAAGACAATATTATGGCCAATAAAACAAACTATAACACTTTTTTTTGACATGGAGCCTCGCCCTGTTGCCCAGGCTGGAGTGCAGATGGCAATCTCAGCTCACTGCAACCTCTGCCCTCCTGGGATCAAGTGGTTTTCCTGCCTCAGCCACCCTAGTAGCTGGGATCACAGGCATCAACCACACACCTAGTTAATTTTTGTATTTTAGTAGAGATGGGGTTTTACCATGTTGATCAGGCTGGTCTTGAACACTTGATTCAAGCAATCCACCCGCCTTGTCCTCCCAATGTGCTGGGCTTAAAGGCATGAGCCACAGTACCTGGCCCAAATTTCCTTTCTCCTTTTTTTTCTTTTTTTTGAGTCAGGGTCTCACTCTGTCATCCAGAGTAGAGTGAAGTGGTGCTATCTTAGCTACTGCAACCTTGGCCTCCCAGGTTCAAATGATTCTCCTGCCTCACTCAGCCTCCCAAGTAACTGGGATTAAAGGTGTGCACCACCATGCCCGGCTAATTTTTGTATTTTTAATAGAGACGGGGTTTCACCATGTTGGCCAGACTGGTCTCGATCTCCTAATCTCAGATGATCTGCCCACCTAGGCTTCCCGAAGTGCGGGGATTACAGGTGTGAGCCACCACACCCAACCTTAAATTTTTAAAAAGTAAAATCATAGAAACCATGATCTCAGTTATAAAATAATTAAGTTAGGAATCAATCACAAAAAGATATTTGGAAAATCACCATATATTTAGATACTACAGACACAATGATTTCTAAATACAGCATGGGTAAAAGAGAAAGTCACAAGGGAAATTAGAAAACATTTTGATTGAAGAAAATATAAAACATAACATCAAAATATGGGGATGGAGCTAAAACAGTGATTAGTAAGAAATCTGTAGCATTAATTGCTAAGATTAGAAAATAAGAATATCTCACATCAGTGATCAAAATTTCCACTTAAAAAAATGATAGAAGAGCATGTTAAATCCAAAGCAAACAGATGGAAGGAAATGATGAAAAGCAAAAGTCAACGAAATTACAAGTAGAAAAATAATAGAGAAAAATTATTGAAACGAAAAGTTTATTTTTTAAAAGAGATAAACCTTTAGCCAGACTGAGAAAAAGAGAGAGAGAGATGATATAAATTACCAATATCAAACATGAAAGTAGCAGGGCCGGGCATGGTGACTCACACCTGTAATCCCAGCACTTTGGGAGGCTGAGGTGGGCAGATTGCCTGAGATCAGGAGTTCAAGATCAGTGTGGCCTACATGGCAAAACCCTGTCTCTACTAAAAGTACTAAAGTTTGCTGGGTGTGGTGGCCCATGCCTGTAGTCCCAGCTACTCCAGAGGATGAGGCAGGAAGATCTCTTTTACCCAAGAGGCAGAGGTTGCAGTGAGCTGAGATTGTGACACTGCACTCCAGCCTGGGCAACAGAGTGGAACCCTGTCTCAAAAAAAAACAAAAACAAAACAAACAAACAAAAGCAAATAAGGGAATATTGTGAACAACTTTATACTAATAGATTTGACAACTTAGTTGAAAGAGATTAATTTATTGAAATACACAAACTGTCAATGCTCACTGAAGAACTAGATCATCTGAATTGTTTTACATTTATTGAAGATTTTGAGTTTGCAGTTAAAAACTTTCCAACAATGAAACTGGTTTTGCTGGTAAGTTCTACCAAATACAATACCAATACGTCACACTTTCTTTCAGAAAATAGGAGAACACTTCCCAACTCATCCCCAAACAAAGACATTCCATAATAAGAAAGGAAACTAGAGAGCAATATTCCCATAAACATGAATGTGAACTCTTTAACAAAATACTAGTAAATTGAATCCAACAATATATAAAAAGAATAGCATGTCATGACCACCTTGAGTTTATTCCAGGAACACAAGGCTTGTTCAAGATTTGAAAGTCAATGTCATTCATTACAGCAACTTCATAAGAAAAACCATGTGATCATCTCAGTAGTTGCAGAAAGAGCATTTGACAAGATTCAAGATTTGTTCATGATAAATGTTTTCCACAAACTAGGGAACCTCCTTATCCTGATAAAAAGGTCTACATCTTTTTATCAGGTGAAAGATTCAATGTTTTCTGCCTAAGACTGAGTGTAAGGCAAGGATGTCTGCTTTCACTATTCTACTCAACATTATTCTGGAGGTATTAGATAGTGCAGCAAGGCAAGAAACAAGATTAAAAAAATATAGATTGGAAAGGAAAAGATAGAACTCTCTGTTCAGACTATGTAATTTTTTTTTTTAATTTTTTATTGCATTTTAGGTTTTGGGGTACATGTGCAGAACGTGCAAGACAGTTGCATAGGTACACACATGGCAGTGTGTTTTGTTTCCTTTCTCCCCTTCACCCACATTTGTCATTTTTCCCCAGGCTATCCCTCCCCAGCTCCCCCCCACCGCTGGCCCTCCCCTTTTCCCCCCAATAGACCCCAGTGTTTAGTACTCCCCTCCCTGTGTCCATGTGTTCTCATTTTTCATCACCCTCCTATGAGTGAGAATATGCGGTATTTCATTTTCTGTTCTTGTGTCAGTTTGCTGAGAATGATGTTCTCCAGAGTCATCCATGTCCCTACAAATGACACGAATTCATCATTTCTGATTGCTGCATAATATTCCATGGTGTATATGTGCCACATTTTCCCAATCCAGTCTATCATCGATAGGCATTTGGGTTGGTTCCAGGTCTTTGCTATTGTAAACAGTGCTGCAATGAACATTCGTGTGCATGTGTCCTTATAGTAGAACGATTTATAGTCCTTTGGATATATACCCAGTAATGGGATTGCTGGGTCAAATGGAATTTCTATTTCTAAGGCCTTGAGGAATCGCCAAACCGTCTTCCATAATGGTTGAACTAATTTACACTCCCACCAACAGTGTAAAAGTGTTCCTTTTTCTCCACATCCTCTCCAGCATCTGTTGTCTCCAGATTTTTTAATGATCGCCATTCTAACTGGCGTGAGATGGTATCTCAGTGTGGTTTTGATTTGCATCTCTCTAATGATCAGTGATGATGAGCATTTTTTCATATAATTGTTGGCCTCATATATAACTTCTTTTGTAAAGTGTCTGTTCATATCCTTTGCCCATTTTTGAATGGGCTTGTTTTTTTCCTGTAAATCTGTTTGAGTTCTTTGTAAATTCTGGATATCAGCCCTTTGTCAGATGGGTAAACTGCAAACATTTTTTCCCATTCTGTTTTTTGGTTGCCGATTCACTCTAGTGACTGTTTCTTTTGCTGTGCAGAAGCTGTGGAGTCTGTTTAGGTCCCATTTGTCTGACTATGTAATTTTTATATAAAAAAACCCCAAGGGATCTATAAAAAAAGCCTAGAATGAATTACTCATTTTAGAAAAGTAACAAAAGGTACAAAGATAAAAATAATTCTTTTTTTTTTTTTTTTGAGACGGATTTTGCTCTTGTTACCCAGGCTGGAGTGCAATGGCGTGATCTTGGCTCACCGCAACCTCCGCCTCCTGGGTTCAGGCAATTCTCCTGCCTCAGCCTCCTGAGTAGCTGGGATTATAGGCATGCGCCACCATGCCCAGCTAATTTTTTGTATTTTTAGTAGAGATGGGGTTTCACCATGTTGACCAGGATGGTCTCGATCTCTTGACCTTGTGATCCACCCACCTCGGCCTCCCAAAGTGCTGGGATTACAGGCTTGAGCCACCGCTCCTGGCCCAAAATAATTCTTATTTCTACATATTGTCAATAAATATTTGGGAATCAAAATTTAAAACAGTATAATTTATAATAGCACTAAAGATGAAATAATTAGCCATAAATTTAAAATACAAAAATATGCAAATATGTATGCTGCAAACTACAAAATAATGATAAAGCAAATCAAAGACCTAAATAAATGGATAGAAATACTGTATCCATGGATAGGACAACTCAATATTGTTAATAACCCAATTTTTCTCAAAGTGATCTATAGATCAATGCAATCCCAATAAAAATTCCAGCAAAATACTTTTCTAGAAATTGAGGTTTATTTAAAAGTTCATATAGAACTAGGTTAGCCAAGACAATTTTTAACAAGAACAAAGTTGGAGGGCTCACACCACTTCATTTCAAGACTTACTGCGAAGGTATAGTACCCAAGATGGTATAGCAAAAGGCAAAAATAGAGAACATGGGTAAATGGAAAGAAGAGAGTCTAGACATAGACTCACAAATATCCAGACAATTGATTTTTGACAAAGATACAAAAGCAATTCAATGGAAAAGGATAGTCTTTTCAATAGATGGTGCTGAAACAGTTTGACATCCATATGCAAGGAAAAGGAATGTTAACCCCCTACCTCATACTTTTACAAAACCAACTCAACATAACTGTAAGACCTAAAAGCAAAATATTAAGGTATAAACCTGTAGATTAAAACATAGAATAAAATATTTGTGATCTTGGGTTAGGCAAATATTTCTTAGATATAACACCAAAGGCAAAGCCCATAAAAATTATAAATTTCCTTCATCAAAATTTAAAAAATTTGCTATTTGAAGACAATGTTAAATAAATGAATAGACAAGCCACAGACCTGGAGAAATATTTGAAAATTACATATCTAAAAATAATTAGTATTCAGAATATATAAAGAATATTCAAAACCTTTTAATTAAGACAAATGATCCAATTTTCTTTTTTTAACTTTATTTTTTAGAGACAGTATCTTGCTCTGTTGCCCAGGCTAGACTTCAGTAGTGATCATGGCTCACTGCAGACTCAGTCTCTTGGGCTCAAGCAGTCCTCCCACCTAGGCCTCCCAAAATATTGGAATTACAAGCATGCGTCCCTGTGCTTGGCCAAATAATCCATTTAAAAATAGGCAAATTACTGGGACAGACAATTTGATGAATACAACCCATTGGAGGAATAAAGAGAAGTCTGGTCAACAAAGGTGGAGTCTGGAGATGATACAGGCCTTGAATGTACTGTATAGGAAGTTGGTCTTTATCTTATAGGGAAATATTGGTTCTGATTTCAGTATTGCTACAGCATTGGGCCTTTTCTGTAACGTATGTATGTATAAAGAAAACTAGTACTTTTGAATACATCTTCTAAGGTAAAGTTACTTTCATACTATAACTCAAAAAATCAAACTTATAAAGTTATTGACAATTCAGCAGTATACAGATCTACATGGAATTTTATTTATATGTACATATGTTATAGACAGAATATAATATGGCTTGAACAAGGTTTGGTTTAGTATCTATTATTTGAGAAAACTGTCTCTTAAGTTTTATAAGAAATGAGATGTATACTTAGAATTTCCAGTTGTCTGTTTTCAGAGGTTTGTCAAGTCAATCCTACATTCTATAATTCGCATATTGGTTTAGGTCTCATAGCAGCCTGAGCCTTTTCTCCACCTTTCCTTTCAATTTTTCCCCTTTCATCATTTCTTAGAACTTTCATTTCTTCAAGCTTTTGCAAGAAGATCTTTTTCAAAAAGCCAGACATTTTCCCATTGTTTTTATAAGCCATCTTCTTCTATCTGGTATTCCATTGATGAGCACTTTGTAAATCACCATGACTTAATATTTTTCCTGTTACCTACTGTCTGCACATGTTTTACTAAGCTCCTCAGGGCAGGAAATCTGTCTTCCATATTTTATGCTTTGTGAAATACCATGCACTCTTATGACTCCTATTAACAATAAATCTCAGTCTGAATTAGCTGAAGCTCCATCTTCCTTATTTTATGTGTAAGCTTTACATGCATATTAGGGAAGACTCAAGTTTCACCAGCTACCTGATTTGTCATGTGTATCATTTACTTTTTAGGAAGCATTAGAATATCACCTTTCAGAGTTACTGAGCACCAAGCCAAGAATGCATTTTTTAAACCTACTTAGCATATATATCTAGAATGAGACCTTTTTTTTTAATTGTAAGAAGGAAATGTTCCTCTCTTTTTGATAACTAGATTGAGCTCACATGGAGGTTTGAGACAGGTCTACATGCCAGGATACCTTGTGTTCTAATTTTAAATCATGCCTTTCAGACACAAATGGTTTCTGGAATATGTATTATTTATGATAATAGAAACTTTAATGTTAGACTTGATAAATGTCAGTATCAAAATACATTCAATATTTGCAGAGTTATTTCACAGAGATCTAGAGCTTATTTTCTTATTTTATTTTATTTTTTTTGAGATGGAGTCTTGCTCTGTCAACCAGGCTAGGGTGCAGTGGTGCAATCTTGGCTCACTGCAACCTCTGCCTCCCAGTTTCAAGTGATTCTCCTACCTCAGCCTCCTGAGTAGCTGGGATTACAAGCGCCTGCCACTGCACCCAGCTAATTTTTGTATTTTTAATAGAGACGGGGTTTCACCATCTTGGCCAGGCTGGCCTCAAACTCCTGACTTCGTGATCCATCTGCCTTGGCCTCCCAAAATACTGGGATTACAGGTGTGAGCCACTGGGCCCGGCCTATTTTCTCACTTTTTAAGTGGAACATATGAACCACATTTAGCACACATTTATTTCAGGAGAGTGTGATGGATGAGTCCAAATTCGAAATGAGCAAACAGGCTGAGAAGCTATGCTGCTCATTCTACTCTTACCCCATGCTTTTGGATTTTGATGCTGTGTTTTTCCTGTATTTACTTCATTCTTTTCCCAAGTAGTATCTGTCTTTTCTATCAAGCCCATTTTCAGGAAGTAGCTGATAGCAACTCCAAGTGCCATCTGCCTTATAAATACAGCATATCCACTTTTAGTCAAAATTCTAAAAGGTGAAACAATTTCAGCCACAGGATTTGAGTAGTGTGACTCATTCTACTTAAAGGCCTACCTGATGAGCTACCAAAAGTATTTTTGCCCAATAAGATATGTATTAGTTTTCTTTTCCTGCCATAACACATTACCATAATTTACCAGCTTAAAATGACACTCATTTATTATCTCACAGTTCTGTAGGTCAGAAATCAAAGCACAGAGTGACTCAGCTAGTTCTCTGTGCTAGGTTTCACAAGGCTGCAATCAGGTATTACTGTGTTCCTTTCTGGAGGCTCTAAGGGATAATCTGTTCCCTGCTTATTCAGGTGGTTGACAGAATTTAGTTCCATGCACTTGTAGGGCTAAGCTCTCCATTGCTTGCTAGCTGTCAGCCAGGAGCCATTCTTAGCTTTTAGAAGCTACCTGTACTTTTTTTTTTTCTTTGAGATGGAGTCTCTGTCACTCAGGCTGGAGTGCAGTGGTGCAATCTCAGCTTATTGCAATCTCTGCCTCCTGGGTTCAAGAAATCCTCCTGCCTCAGCCTCTGAAGTAGCTGGGACCACAGGCATGTGCCAGCATACCCAGCTTATTTGTTTATTTATTTTTTGAGACAGTCTCACTTTGTCACCAGGTGCTAGGCTGGAGTGCAGTGGCACAATCTCGGCTCACTGCAACCTCTGCCTCCCGGGTTCAAGCAATTCTCCTGCCTCAGCCTCCTGAGTAGCTGGGACTACAGGAGCACGCCACCACACCCAGCTAATTTTTGTATTTTTTGTAGAGATGGTGTTTCACCATGTTGGCCAGGATGGTCTCGATCTCTTGACCTCATGTCCACCCACCTCAGCCTCCCAAAGTGCTGAAATTACAGGCTTGAGCCACTGTGCCTGGCCTGCTGATTTTTCTGTTGTTAGTTGAGATGGGGTTTCACCATGTTGCTGGTCTAGAACTCCTGAGCTCAAGTGATCCACCTGCCTCAGCCTCCCAAAGTGCTGAGATTACAGGCGTGAGCCACCGCACGGCAGTATCAAGACTTTCTTATGATTTGAATGTCTCTGATCTTTCTGCCTCATGTTTTCTCAGTTTTTCTTTTTGCCACATCTGACTGACTTCAGCTGAAGAAATTTCTTTTTATGAGGGCTCAAGGGAGTAGATTGGGCCAACCGGATATAATAATTTCCCTACTTTAAGGTCTTTAACTTATCTGTAAATCCTTAGCAGTGCCTAGATTAGTGTTTTACTGAGTAGGGGTGGAAATCTTAGCGGGACTTTAGAATTCTGCCTACTATAAGATACATGACTTATATGATGAAAATGATCATTTTTTTTGAAAACATATATGAGGACATTTGAACAAATACAGACTCCTGTAAAGAAAGGCTCATGTAGAAGAATTTTGTTTTCCCTGAAATTAATATACAAACAGAAGTTTTAATAAAAATCCACAGAGTTTTGGGAGTTCTTGACAACTTGATTCCAGAAACAAAAAGAATAGGTGGGTAAAAGTAATGACAACTGAGTAGGAAAAAGAAAGTGGGCCAGGCGCGGTGGCTCAAGCCTGTAATCCCAGCACTTTGGGAGGCCGAGGCGGGTGGATCACGAGGTCAAGAGATCGAGACCATCCTGGTCAACATGATGAAACCCTGTCTCCACTAAAAATACAAAAAATCAGCTGGGCATGGTGGTGTGTGCCTGTAATCCCAGCTACTCAGGAGGTTGAGGCAGGAGAATTGCCTGAACCCAGGAGGCGGAGGTTGCGGTGAGCTGAGATTGTGTCATTGCACTCCAACCTGGGTAACAACAGCGAAATTCCATCTCAAAAAAAAGAAAGTGTATTCCCTAATTCATTTTATGAGGGTAGGTAGAATAATTTGGTACCAAATTCAGAAAAAGACATTACCAAAAAGAAAAATTACAGGTCGGTCTTATCTGTGAGATCCCCTGAAATCTTAAACAAAATGTTAGCATATTAAATCCAGCAATATATAAAAAAGATAATAGATCAATGGAAAGAATACCAAGGTCAGAAACAACTCCATACATATATGACTACTTGGTTCATGACCAAGATCACATTGCAGGGTAGGGCAGAGAGGACCATCTTTCAACAAATAGTGCTGGTCTAATTTTCCAGATGGAAGGGTTGGGGATCTACATATGCCTCCCTTTCTCCACATGTAAGGACATTAATTTCAGGTCTGCCTAGAATAATATTTGAAAAGCAAAGCAATAAAATTTTAGAAGACAATATAGAAGTCTTAATGACCTTAGGGTTGGAAATGATTTCTTAAATAGGATACAGATATCATTACTCATAAGGGAAGAGTGATGAATTTTACTCCATTGATAATTTGTTTTAACCAAAAGACATTAAGACAATGAAAGTACAAGCAACAAAGTAGGAAAAGCATGTGTAGCATACATAATCAATAAAACTTGTTTCAACATTATATAACAGATTAATACCAAAATAAGAAAAATACAAACAATCCAATAGAAAAGTGGGGAAAGTCCTAAATAATTAGACAATGCTCATGTAAAAAGGAGCTATTCTTCATTAAAAATCAGGGAAACTCAAAATAGAGTCACAGTAAAACAGCATTACACATTCATTAGAGTAACAGAAACTAAAGTATCTGACAACATCAAGTGTTGGTGAGAATGCAGGGCAACAGAAACTTTTGTATGTTGTTGGTTATACAAATTGGTACAATCATTTAAAAAATTTTTGACATGATCTTGTTAAGCTAAATGTATTGATATAAACATGCTCTACAAACCAGGAACTGCATATCAAGGAAAAGACTCCAAAGAAATCTGTGTTTATGTGCTCCAGAATATAAATAAATAAACAAACAAATAAATTTATACACACATTCATGTACTCAGAGGACACACATATATGTGTGTGTTTACACAAATTTTTACAGCACCTAGAAATAGCCCATATGTCCATCAGCAATAAAATAAATTATGATACACCAATGCAATATAGTAACACACAGCAACAAAAATGAATAAACTACAGCCATATCAACCAAAAAGTTCAAGACATGTAAATAAAAAGCTTACTCCGTGATTCCATATACGTAGAGCTAAAAAATGATATTGTTTAAAGATGAGTAATTAGGCAGTAAAACTAGAAAGAAAAACAAGAAAGTGAATATAATAATAATCATGATAGTAGTCATCTCTAAGCACTTGAAGGTTATAAGGGAAGGAGCACATTGGGCCTTTTGAAGTGTTGAATGTTCTACTTTGGCCCATATGGGGTTACGTGAGTGTTTGTGTTATTGCATTAAGTAGTAATATTAGTTTTATAAACTTTTATGTATGTTTGCCATCACAAACAAACCATTCTAATCATTTTTTTCTTCATATGTTCTGATTCTTCCTCTATTCAAAAGCATCTACGGTGTTTCACAGAGACTTGGAATTGTTACAGCAAGACTACAAGGAGAACAATAACTGAAGGGGTTCAGAATAAGCTACAATGGCATAAAAATTATTTTGAGCTGAAGGCACTTGAGTTCCTGAAATCCCTTATGTGCCTAAAAGCAAAGCCTCCCCAAAGAACTCAATTGTTATAAATCCTCTCCTGGGGAGCAACTCTAATATTTTCTTCTGAGAGAGGAGATATCTGTACCATACCCAGACATTGTTACAAAACTATCATATCTTCCATCTAGTCTCCTAAAGGTCCATTTTTCTTTCCAAAAAGTCTTTTGTTTCCTCTAAGTGCTTTGTCTCTCCCTCACTTCTTTGAAGAAGTCATTTATTCTCTTAGAAGGGCCTCTCTGCCCTTCTTCATCCCCTAGTAAGATGGCATATAAGTTCCAAATTCTAACCACCTAGGGTCACAGTTATTTGCGAATTTCTCTCTCTCTCTCTCTCTCTGTGTACATATGTAATTAAATTCTTTTTTTTCTTGCTATCTTTGTCGTTTTAATTTGCAGTCCCCCAAAGAGGAAAGATAAGAGAGCAGAAGAAAAGTCTTTTCTCCCTGACACAGCTCAGTCTTTAAAAACGCTTCCAAAGTAGGTTCTCAAGAACAAAAAAAGCCATGTCAGGAATGAAACATAGCATTTGACCCTATTTCTCCCCAGCTCTGGCCACGAGATTTGCTGAAAAACACCTAGACTGGGAGTAGAATGACAGGGTGTGGAAATAACATTGAAAAAGATTTGGGGGCCAGGAGGGAACAATGAACCTTGATAGGATTGGTGGAAAAAAGAGATGATCTAAGTGGACTGAGTGCCATTTCAGTGGACAGGGCAGGAGGCCTAGGCAAAGAGCTATTATCATTGCAGCCTGTGAGGGCTGCCTGCTGCCGAAATCTGCATCACCCACAAAGGACATCCACTTTCCTCAGCGTTGCCCAGTGGAAAGCGTAGGACACCTCTGTCAAAGATGAAGTGTGAGGTCTTGGACCACCTGACATGGTACCATATTCCTTTTTCCATTCCTTACAACCCTTCTATACCTAGAGATTTAGTCTGTAGGGCCTGAGAATCTATATTTCAATAAGCACTGTGGTGACTCTTATGCAGGTAGCCTCTGGCATTGGCATACCACTTCCCAGAGAAACTCAGTGATAAGACTCTCCGGTGGTACTTGTTAAAAATCCACATTTCTAGCCCCCCCATACCAGACAAGTGAAATCAGAATCTCTAGGAGAGGGGCCTGAGAATTTGAGTTTTTGACAAGGGACCCTGGTGACTGTCAGAGAAGTCTGGGAAACTGCTCTACAGACTCACTTTTAAACTTCTGTTCTTCTCAATATAGTTTTATTTATTTATTTATTTATTTATTTTCAGACTGAGTTTTGCTCTTGTTGCCCAGGCTGGAGTGCAATGGTGCGATCCTGGCTCACCGCAACCTCTGCCTCCTGGGTTCAAGTGCTTCTAAATATGTTTAAAAACAAAACATCTTGCTTACAATAAAGATATCTGTATTTTGAAAAAAGAAGTACCCTGCAGAAAATGACAAATAGTTAATGGTAACATTTTTTTTTTTCTCCAGCCCAGTGATGCAGACCCATAGATCCAACTGTTTACATCTTCCCTTGAAGTCACAAAAATATCTTAAACTAAACGTGTTCAAATTGAAATTACCCTTTTCCCCCAAACCTGGCTTTCTTCCAGTGTCCTCCATATCTCAATGATGGCATTACTATCCACCCACTGGGTCTGCTAGAAATTCTGAGTTATCTGACTCCTCCTCCCTCAGTCCCCATCCCACCCCATGATATTTGAATCCATCACCAAGACCTCCCACTTTACATCCTATTGTTCCATTTCCCCCACTTCTGTCATCTCCTTGTTCCTATCCCAATCCATTTGAATGTCTACTAACACCAACCACCAGTCATAGATTTAATTAGTCCAGTGCTGGCTCTGCTTGTGTTCCCACACGGCAGCTGGAATGATCTTTTCAAAACATAGATCTGATCATGTCAAATACCCTCCCCCTCCCTTTTTCTCTTAAGATTACAGTTCTTAATATGGTCAATCAGACTCTGCTTAGTCTGGTCTCCAGCTTCAAACTGGTGCACTCTGTCCCTGCAACCTAGGCTCTAGCCACAACGGCCTCCTTTCAGTCCCCAGTCTTGTGGTGTTCCCTCTTGATAAAAGGGCTTTACACATGATATTCCCTCTGTTTCCCTCTCTCACTTTTTCAGTTTCTCATCTTTCAGATCTCCAGTCTAGTGTGACTTCCTCAAAGAAGCCTTACCTAACCTCTCTGACAAGATCAATGAATGCCACTTAGGTACATTCTCATAGCACCTAGATAAATTCAACCTATTTGTTAAACTAGACCATTTAAAACTCCATTGGCTAGAGCAATTTTTTCTTCTCTCAAAGTATTCTCTGGTGTTCTTTTCTGTTGTTCTTTGGATTTCACTTCCATAGACCCTATCTCAGGACAATTTCAGGATTAGCAGGGGATAACTCTTGACATTTGGACTCTGCTAAAGCAGCACCTTCACTAGCTTTTCCACATCCCCTCCGGCTGCTGTTGTCTTATCATTTTCCAATACTGCAAACATTAGCCTCTATCACAGAACTTATTTAGTCTACATTGTATATATTTTTTAAGGTTTCTCTCACTAGTGTCAGCTGCTTTAGGACAGCTGTTTATTTATCCCTGTATCCTCAGCACTTAACACATGGCCTTGTGAATAAATACTTGGAATCACCCTACAGCCTGAAGTCCAGTCACAATAGTGTATATGTTGATTCCTCTGCGTGTAATGTCTTTCCCTCACTTTATTTGCTTGATGAACTCTTCTTGATATAAAGGAGGCAGTGAGATTATGTACACTGTTGAAGGTAACAAGGTGTGCATAATCTTTTATGTTGTTTCCTTCAACAGTGTACATAATCTCTCTACTTTTCAGTTTCCTCATTTGAAAAATGATACTATACTAAAAAGGTTGTTGGGAGGATTAAAAGAGTTAATGATTAACTACTTCTCTCCCTCCTCTTGCCAGGTCAAATCTTTAGTCTTGGTAGAGCAATTCCCTAGGGAATTTTATCTCAGGAGTAGGTTTCTGGACTCTGGTGCATCAGCCAGCTCTTCTCTGTCCACCCTCCCCCGCTACTCCCCCCCTTTTTTAGAGGTGGGGTCTTGCTTGGTAGCCCAGGCTGGAATACAGACATTGATGGCTCAGTTAAAACCAGAGGACACATTATTGGCAAGTGGAAAGCCATTCCTCCCAGTCTTCTTAGGAAAGGATATCTTTCTGAGGTAAAATGTATTTGCAAAACTGCACAGGACTTTAATACTTTGAAACAGCAAAGGTTGAAAAACAAAATGGCTAAATTTCCATATCAAAACAGGTGAAATGTTTCTGTCCATTTTCTTCTACATTGGGAAAGTGATCCACAGTAACACACTAAACTTCAGTTCCCTTTCAGCCTTTCAAGTGTACAGAACTGTAACTAAATATTTTAGGCAATTAGGGCAAGCAACTTCCACAGTGAATTATGTGGTAGCTTCTAGCATAATAAATTGTTCTTAGGAACCAGACAATGCTTACATTCCTGATAACTTGCTTGCGTCGTCGAAGTTTAAATGTAACATATTAAAACTACTATACTCTTTAAAAATCATTGAAACTTTTCTGTATATGTAACTAAAATAGGAAAGAAAAAAACATAAAAAATGTCTGCACATGGGGTAAAGCATGATAAAAAGCTTTGCGGAAGTTTCCCTGCTCACACATTACTGTATGCACGTCTAGTCTTTTTTCATTCAGGTATCATTTGTTATTTGTCTTTTCCAGTTGAGGAGGAAGCTTAATACCGTTTAAGCAGCGTTTCAAATCTGAGTCAAATATAACCTGGGTGGTTTTTTGTGGGTCCACTTATCAGGGCCTGTGGAGAGTGTTCTTGAGGTTGAGAGTTCTAAGATAGAAAACTCAGCTTATGTTATTAACTGCAGGCTTCAAAGTAACATGATATGGCATTTGAAGCTTACCTCACGCCGGTGAGGTAAGCGTCCAAGTCATCAAATGACCCTTTTTGACGTCCATGAATGACAGAGCGTCAAACACTCCTAGGGGCCAGGCTGACTTTTCTCCACTGGCTTGAATGGGAACTGGCTTCTCCTGAGCTGTGTAGTCTAACTTGCTCGGCTGCCGGCTGGCTGACAGCTGATCGGGGACTCCTCAGGACGGACTCCCTTCCAGACGCACCCATCTCCATCCTCCTTAACTCCCACTCTTCGCTTGCGCGGCGGTCGGTCTGAGACCACCGAGACCAGTTTCAGGGGTTTCCCCCTCCAGCGAGACCTGGCAGAACAGGCTTTAAAAGAAAAGGAGGCAGCGGAAGAGTAAGAAATAACTATATTCTAAGAGTCATAATAAGCGGCAGTACTTGCCTCCAACGCGACAAAGAGCAGCCTAGGCTGGCTACGGGGGCCACAGGCACAGACACCTGCAGGCCAACCTCCCGGCCCACCCTCTCCAACAACTGCCCGCCCCGGGTAGGGTCACGTGTCGGGGGAGCGGCGCGCGTCGGCCGCGGCGCCAATTGGCGAGCGGCGGGAGCGCGGGGTTTGATGGGAAGGAGTTGGCCGGGCCAGTCTCTGTCAGTGGCTGCTGCTGCCTGCTCCGGAGGCAGGCTGCGCGGTGGCGGCCGAGACTGGCGGGGGTGGACGCCCAGGCCGGGCTGCGCCGGCTCCTTGCAGGTAGAACGCTCAAGACGAGGGCAGTTGGGAGGGCTGTGCAGGGGAGAGGCATGCTGAGCTGTGCCCCTGGGAAATAAGCTGCGGGTTCCCCGCTTGTCTCTCCGCGGTACCCCCGCCTCCTGCCAAGGGGCCTAGAGCTCTGCGGCGGCGGCTAGTCTGGCTGCGCGGTGGTGCGCGCAGACTCAGGCTCGCCGCCTTGGACCCTGGATTTCTCAGCACTGGCAGGGATGGTGCTGGAGTCTCGAGACCCTTTTCTCCCCTCTAGGGCTGGTAGTTTCTCCAGCTTCTTTCTGGGAGATTCCAGGTGGTGACTCTTGAGCCCCAGCTCTCTGGCCCACCTGTGTCGAGGCGAAGGGTCAGAAGGTCCCAAACTAGCATTTCCTACGCCCAGCCATCCGCTTTGAGCGTTCTGTCCGCCTCTTGTTTTTCTGAGTTGTGCAGAGGCTCCCAAGACTTGGAAAGATCAGAAGGGACTGGAAACTGTCAGTGTCATGCTGCCGGGCTCTGGCGTGTGGGCGTGGAGTACGTGCTACTTAGAGAAGAGGCAATCCAACCATTGTCCTTATTCCAGGGATGGTGGGCTGTCGGGTGGAGGGGAAGGGCGAAGACACGTAGTGTCAGAGGCGTGGCAGGAGGAGAAAAACAAATCTAAATTCCATCAGTACGTAGTTTACGGATTGTGAAAGAGTTGTAATTGGTGAACTCAGCTTGGCTGATGGAGCTGTCACAGTACTAAGTAAGACCCGTGAGTCACTGAGTTTTCCGTGTTCCGGTTTTCCCCCGTGGCCTCCGTTGTTTGTTGCTTAGTGTCTACTGTTTTCTCCTTTCTTTGTGGCCTGGGTGTCAGCACTGACAAAATTGACTCTTCAACAGCGGGTTGGTGGGTGTGAGTAAGCTTGGTTTCAGGAATATGTTCAACCTGGCAGGGAATGCTATCTCTTTTCCTCAGCAGCCCCCAGAAGACCAAGTTGACTTTTAACATTTTCTTAAACAGGAGTGGTGCGTTTAAAATTAGAATTTTAAGTTTCTCTGTCATCTATTGAGATCAGCTCAGTAAAGCTGTTAATAAACTTATATAGTGTTTATATAATTAACTTGGAAGATAATACAAGAAAAGGGAGAAGTTATATGGCTACTAAAAAGGTATGACTTCATATAGAAATCTTTATAACCAAATAGTAATTTTTTTGGTGGTATTTAGTTCAGATGAAAATTGGCTTACCATGAAAGCAAGCACTTAATCATTATATATTAAGAGTGCTTAATATATAATAGTTTAAGCACTTTATATATATATATATATATATATATATTTTTTTTTTTTTTGAGGAGCAATAAATGTGACGGGCTATTTCAGAATTGTCTTTTCAGTTACGACATTTGAAAGTTAAGAGTTCTAGAACAAATCACCTTTATTCTTCAATTGTATAGTACAATATGTTATGGAGGTACTGTTGATGGTGATTAAATAGCTTATACTTTCGAACTTGATAAACATAAAACTTTCTTTGCTGTTTTCTTCAAAAGTCTACAGGGTTATTTAATAGCAGGGTCTGCAGAATATTTTGCTTTATTTCTTATATTAGAGAAAATGAGAGCAATTGATTTTAGTAAAAAAATTATAGTACAAACTGTAATATAATTTTCCAATTTTAGAATTAGGAAATAGGTGCTTTCTTTAGAAGAAGTTAGAAAGAAATGTGTTTCATGTAAATACGACTTCTGTTTTCTGATAGTAATAATGGCTACAATGTAAGCACTTACTATGTGTTGAACACTGTGCCAAATCATACATAATTTTATTTAATTTATACAACAATTCTATGAAGTGTAGATATTTTTACCATTTTGCAAATGCAGTAACTGAGGCTTGGAGAGTTTAGGTAATCTGTCCAAGATTGCATAGTCTGTGGCTGAGCCATATTTTGAATCCAGATCTGTTTTATTACATTATTTGAATGTGGCTTGGAGTGAGGTGAAAATTTAAGAAAAACATTTTCCAAGATTTAAAATTCTGACACCCAAACTTGAGTGTAAATAGCCATTAGTAGAAAACATTCAAATAACGTGATAGCATTATTGTTCATTGAAAAACATAGGCCAGGTATGGTGGCTCACGCCCGTAATCCCAGCACTTGGGGAGGCCGAAGCAGGCAGATCACTTGAGGTCAGGAGTTTGAGACCAGCCTGGGCAACATGGTGAAACCCTGTCTTTACTAAAAACACAAAAATTAGCCGGGAGTGGTGGCACGTGCCTGTAATCCCTGCTATATGGAAGGCTGAGGCAGGAGAATCACTTGAAACCAAGAGGCAGAGGTTGCAGTGAACTGAGATTTTGTTACTGCCCACCAGCCTGGGCAACAGACAGAGTGAGACTCTGTCTCAAAAAAAAACACACTTAGATGTACCCAGCTCTTAAGGTCATGACAGGTCCTGTTGTGGTATCAGAGTGGAAAGAAACACTCTGTACATGTTAATGGAAGAGTTCTTCGAGACAAGTCACTTGAGGTTGAACCATCTGTTCAATCCAGGGCAAGCAAATTGATTTATGCCTCAGAAGGAAATGCAAGGGTTATTTGGTTCCCATGTATTTTCCATGTATTTGAAAGAAATGAGAGATGGATTAGAAAATGGCAACAACCACAGCAGTTAAAACAATTTATATTGAGCATTCATTATGTGTCAGGCACTGTTGTAAATAGTTTAGAATACATTGTGTCATTTAAGCCTTTCAACATTTAAGAGGGTCCTTAACTATCTATCCCTCTTTTACAGATGAGGAAATTGAGTAGCAGATAGGTTAAGTAACTGATTTGTCCAAAATTTTACAGTAAGTGATGGGCCACAGGACTTGGAGTTAAGACGTTTGGGTGGAAGGGAGAGAACCAGTGGTTGAATACAGAAGAGGTATGAAATTAAAGCTATGGAGAAATATTTGATTTAATTATTTAATTTTGTTATGTTTTCACGTCTGTTAGAAAGTACTACCTATTACATGTGCATTACAGTAAATCAGTTCCTTTAATATCAGAATTTGATAGAAAAATTGCTAGAACAATGAAGGTTGCAGTGAGCTGAGATCCTGCCACTGCACTTTAGCCTGGGCAGCAGACAGAGTGAGAAGTAAAGCAGACTTTATTTCTGATTTGTGTTACTGGTAATAAGTGGGTACTTAAAAAAACTAAAATATTATGTTTGGTTCTGCTGCTTACTGTCTTTGGGATGTTACTTAGCACACTACTTCTCTTGCCTTACGTATCTCATTTCTAAAATGGAGGTAGAGTTGTATCTAAATGCTAAAATTAATATAAAGCATTTGGGCTGGGCATGGTAGCTCATGCCTATAATCCCAGCAGTTTGGGAGGCTGAGGCAGGCAGATTACTTGAGACCAGGAGTTCCAGACCAATCTGGCCAACATGGTGAAACTCCTGTCTCTACCAAAAAAATAAAAATAAAAATCAGCCAGGTGTGGTGGTGTGTGCCTATAGTCCCAGCTACACCTTTGGAGGCTGAGGTGGGAGAATCACTTTAACCCTGGAGACAGAGGTTGTAGTGAGCCAAGATCACGCCACTGCACTGCAGCCTTGGTGACAGAGTAAGACCCTGTCTCAAAACACATGGGCACACACACACACACACACACACACACACACATCATTTGTTTTAGGGCCTGCTAGAAATGAAGTATTTATTAAGTATTTACCTGATATTGTTGTTGTCATTAATTTCAAATATTAAAAATTCTGATCACAGTCTCAGGGTGTGATGGTTACAAACTTGACATAGAAGGATATAATTCTACTTCAAACCAAAATATGTGGGTTAGTTGTTTACAGACCACTGCTAGACACTATACACTAATTCTAAAATAGTGGAATGATGTACATTTTGAGAACAACAAGTGATTCATATGAATCTACTCCCTCCACCCACCTTTTTGGTAATTATTTTTAGCATCTCAAGAAGGTTTTTAGATTTATTTACTGTCATGATTCAGATAGAAATTTATAGTTTAATTCATTCAAGTTCCTGGATTTTCTACAACCACATTTTAGAAATTTGAGTACTAAGTTAATGCTAAATGATTAATAATATTTAGATTGCAACTTAAATTTGACTTGAAACATTCATATAAACATTAGAGTTTTTCAAGACAGATTATAGGTGTTTCTGTCCTTTAAAATTACTTTGTAAGTAAAAGCATTTTATAGTTAAGCAATTTGCTACTTTTCTCAGAAACTGCAAGATAGCTATGCCTTATGCTGATTATAATATATAAATAATGTTGTAGAGTGAGGGTTCTTACTTGATGCTGGTATTTTCTGATTACATTTATGGTTAAAAAGTGTGAGAAGTATGACACAGGTAACCTTTTTTTGGGTGGAAAAGAAGTAGTTTTATACATTGGGAAGTATCTAACAGAAACCTGGTTGAAATATGTCAGTTTGAAAGTATACTTTTACCATTTCAACTTAAAAGAATAAAAATTTATGTAATTATTGTCCAGTAAGTTGATTTAGAGTATAATATTGTTGAGTCCATTATAAAACATTTGATAGTAATACAAAAACAGCTAAAAGAAGTGGTTATAGAGCTAGCTGAATTGAAGGTCAGCTGGCTTGAGGGACTTATACAAAATGTCAGGGAGAAATGTTTATTTGGGTGTTGAACAGCAGTGTTTAGTAATAGAGACTAGAAATCTGAAGATAAAGGGACTATAGGCCATATTGCTTCTGAGCTGGACAAATCACTAATCCTCTTTTCACTTAGTTTTCTTATCTGTAAGATGGTAATATTACAGACTATCCTGTGAGAAAGTGGTGGGATTACTAACTCTAATTTAGAGAAAAGAAAATTAAGGCTCGGAATCATTAAGTAATTCGTTAAATGTCGTAGATAGCCTTGTAATCCTTATTTTCTTACTCAACACTCAGTTGGCTTTCTATTATTACTTGTAAGGTGATATTCTAAACATTGTAAAACACTCCTAATCCAAATAACTAGTTTAGTTGAGAGACAGCTGGGTAGTAAAAATTATTTAAGTATGTAATATGAAAGTAGTATGGTAAAACTTTGTTACAAGAACAATATGGAGAACCTATTTTAAAGAATAGAAAATAGCTAAATGGTAAGAATATACATTTCTAAACTGCATTGTTATTTAAAAAGCTTGAAAAGCTTTATTTTCACTTTTAAATCTGTTCTGGTTTTGAAGAATGAATTTTTAAAAGGTAGACTTGGCAGTGTGCGATGGCTCACATCTGTAATTTCAGCACTTTGGGAGGCCGAGGCGGGCGGATCACTTGAGGCCAGGAGTTCGAGACCAGCCTGACCAACATGGTGAAACTCTGTCTCTACCAAGAATACAAAAATTAGCCAGGCATGGTGGCATGCATCTGTAGTCCCAGCTACTCAGGAGGCTGAGGCACAAGAATCGCTTAAATTTGTAGCGAGTTGAAATCTTGCCACTGTACTCCAGCCTGGGCAACAGAGAAAGACTGTCTCAAAAAAAAAAAAGAAAAAAGGTAGATTGTATCCCAATGACTATATGAAATGAAATTCCATATATGCGGAGTCCAAATAAATTAATATTTCTTAACTTTTTTTAGGCTGTATTGAAGCGTCTATAGTGGATATGCTGTGTATTTAACTTAACATTTTAAATACTTGCTTTATTTCTAGCTGTGAATTCCTTTGGACAATTGATGATATTCATCATTGTGCCCAGTTTCTACAAATAAAAGATGGGTGGATTATTTTCTCGATGGAGGGTAAGGTACTTTTCTTGACAGCTAGTTCTTGAGTCTAACATAAAAATGTCACATAAAGCTATTTGTGAAAGTCTCTTTAATTATAGTCTTGAATAGTAGTTTGCTATTTTCCTTAACTCTTTTTTTCTTCTCTTCTGTATTACTTGTCTGTTTTTTAATTTTTAATACTTCCACTTGTTCTATAGTTGTGCAGTGCCTCTGTTTGACAGAATTATTTCACTTTGATGCATGAATTATTTTTATTTCTGTATTTATGTATTTGTGTGCAAATGGCTATCTTTTCTTGTTTTCTTCTTAGACTTCCTAAGTACCTACCTTCCTTTGAAAGGTAGTTGAAAATAAGTATTCTAGGCTGGGTGCTGTGGCTAACACCTGTAATCCCAGCACTTTGGGACGTTGAGGTGGGTGAGTCACAAGGTCAGGAGTTTGAGACCAGCCTGGCCAACATGGTGAAACCCTGTCTCTACTAAAAAGACAAAAATTAGCTGGGTATGGTGGTGCACACCCATAATCGCAGCTACTCGGGAGGCTTAGGTAGGAGAATGGCTTGAACTCAGGAGGCGGAGGTTGCAGTGAATGAGTCAAGATCCTGCCACTGCACTCCAGCCTGGGTGACAGAGCTATCTCTGTCTCAAAAAAAAAAAAAAAGAAAATAAGTATTTTATACCATACTTATTTTTTACTTGTTTTTTACAGACTCTATCTTTTTACTTGAAGCTTGTCAGAAATATTGACTGAAGTCACACTATATATGCTTGTAGAAATTACAGGTTAAACAAAATTAGACATGCAGTTTGGTTTTATTGCATAAGATTTTAGAGGAAGTACCTCAAAGTTACAGCTAGAAAATATGAATTGTATAAATTATATTAATGCTCTTTTCAAATGTAAGAGAAGATAAGGTAGTCTAGGATAAACTACTTATTTTTTACTCCTTATCACTATAGTAATGGAGTCTAACTATACTTGGTACATAATTTAGTTTTTGGGCTATTGCTGGAACAGCCTTGTTTTGGATTAGTGTTATATTGACCCTGTTATGACCTTATAATAATCTGTCCAAAGATCAAATTTACCTCTCTTCCTTTGTCTTTCATATTAGGTTGAACCATATGAAATTGCCAGTATTCAACTGCTTCGACTTAGCAAAATGTCAATTTCATATGGTTAACTCTAATGTTAACAACTCTTATGGGACTATAGTGAACTGATATTCATTACCCTCTTGGATTGTTGAGTATGTAATTGGTAAATATTTTTTCAAGTGTTTTATGAATGATTTTGGCTGTTTTTTATTCTTGATGTATAAAAAAATCTTTGGCAAACAAGCTTTGCTATAATGAAGTATTCTTAGATGTCCATTTAAAATCTGATCTTCAAAAAGGACTTTAGGAATTTAGAAAAAAGATAGCCTGTTGATTTTGACCTCCAGAGTCCTAAGTGAACTTTTAGCAGTAGCAGATCAGAACATCTTTAGTCTGTAAATTTTTTAATATGTTAATTCTTTTGAGTAATCATTCCTAAGGAATTTTTTTGGAGGAAAATTTGTTTTTCTTTTCTTTTTTTTTAGATGGAGTCTCGCTTTGTCGGCCAGGCTGGAGTGCTGGAGTACAGTGGCACAATCTTGGCCCACTGCAACCTCTGCCTCCCGGGTTCAAGCAATTCTTGTGCCTCAGCCTCCCGAGTAGCTGAGATTACAAGTTCATGCCACCATGCCCAGCTAATTTTTAGTAGAGGTGGGGTTTCACCATGTTGGCCAGGCTGATCTCGAACTCCTAACCCCAAGTGATCCATCCGCCTTGGCCTCCAAAAGTACAGAGATTACAGGTGTGAACCACCATGCCTGGCCAAAATTTGTTTCTTTCTATACCAGTGTGTTCTATTGAGGGTAAGAATGGTAACCTATTGAGCCATCAGAATAAAAAGTCTTTCTAGGATTAAAAAGTTAAGTAGGGAAATTCTTATTTCTTTAATTTTATGTAGTCTGTTTGTAATTATTTTTATTTAAATAAATTTTAGTTATAAATAAGAATGCATACTCACATGACAACATTTGAGAAAATTTAATTTTGAAATAAATGTTCTTTAATGATTATATCAAAATATAAAGGTTTGTGATAATAAGTTTTAATGCTGTCTCTTATTTCTGTTTCCATAACAGACAAAGCCTTCAACTGTGGAAGTTCTAGAAAGTATAGATAAGGTATGCTCTTTGGCTGAGAGGTATTTTAATTCATTTTAGGTACTAAGTAAATATTATCGTACATATTTTGGAGACCAAACCTGGTATGGGAATTTAGAAATGATGTAGAGTGAGTCTGAGAACTTTAATGTTATGTGATCTCAAAAAAATCCAAAGTCTATCAGTGACTTAAGAAGTCTGTATCAAGTAACAGAGCCAGTTAGAGTGAAATTCGAGCTGTAGCGTGGTGTAAATCAATGTTACAGTTAGGACAAAATGGAAGAGATAGTTTACAACAGTTTTTATCAGTCTACAAAATTTTCACAGCTTTTTGTGTACTATTATCAAAAATGATTATTTTCTGGGAATATTGAGATTGATAAATAGATGAGTTACTGTTTTAATTTTTATTCTTTTTCTTATTGCTAGATTTTAAAAATCTTTTTTATAGGAAAAATTATTACTTACTTAACTCAACAAATATTATTTACTGATACCAGTTTTATTCTCTGAATCTTTGCCAATTTGATAGATTAAAAATAGTAATTAATTTTGCATTATAAAAATGATTTGTCAGAATAAGTGTTATAAATTTTTAACTTCATTTATAATTTTCTTTTTCATATTATGTTTTATTTTAAACTGTTAGGGTTTTATACTTTATTGTTTTAAACTGTTAGGGTTTTATAGTATATTATACGTTATTGAACTTTAAGAGTTCTTAAATATAATCTTTCTGTCATGTTAAAATTTTTTAATATTTTAATTTTTTAATGAAGTTTGAAATTTATTAACATGGAGTAATTTTCTCTTAACAGGAAATTCAAGCATTGGAAGAATTCAGGGAAAAAAATCAGAGATTACAAAAATTATGGGTTGGAAGATTAATTCTGTATTCCTCAGTTCTCTATCTGTTTACATGCTTAATTGTATATTTATGGTATCTTCCTGATGAATTTACAGCAAGACTTGCCATGACACTCCCATTTTTTGCTTTTCCATTGATGTAAGTAAATTATTCTTTGTTGATCTTTTCCTTTTCTGACTAGATAGTCTTAATGCATATCTAATATGTATATTCAGTCTCTTTATTATTAAATGGTAATATCTGATTGAGTTTGAATTTTTCTCACAATTTGAAAAGATTTTTTTAAAACAGTAGAACAATTCTTTTAAACCTTCATTTGTAATCCAATATACCTGAGGAATATTACCTAGTAACATAAGTAACAATTGCTCTATATTGCAGTGTTTTGTAGTTTTTCTAATAGATGTCCATGCTACCCTACAGGCATTGGGCATGGAATAGAGAGTAACGGCAAGTGGGCAGGGTTTGTAAAACCAAAAGAATAACCACTCAAATTATTCTGAATAGATTCCATTCACCTAGCTCTCTTCCCCTCTTTTGCTGCTATATAGTCACTGCTATAAAGCAATTGACCCTTATTTTATAAATATTTTATAATATAGCACTGGTATCATGACTGAGAATTTTGAGAGACAATTTAATAAAAAGTTTGTTTATTCAGTCAACAAACATTTATGGTATCAATTGTTTAGACATTGGAGTATAATGGTGTATGGTACATAAAAATACAAAACTCTTTGACTGTATATCTTAGGCTGCAAACGTTAAGTAATGAGTATGATGAATGTTATAAAAGAGAAGTGTAAAATGCTATGGGAGCATTTAATAGGGGCCTCGCCTCAGTCTGGGTACTACTATAAAAAATGTGTTTGTTTAGTCTTTAGTGCAGGGCATATTTTCAAGTTGGAATTCCTGAAGCTTGTAAAATTATGTTTGTATGTAGCTATCAGAGCTGAAATTGAATGCATGCGTAATATTGCAAAATAATTGTCTATGCTAATTTATTTTCATTTTTTGAAATCTTTTGAAATGCTTTTATCCCAGGAGTGGTAGTGGATTTTATAATTTGTGAGCCCCTTTTTCTTGTTTCCCTTATATTTTTTTGTAAGAGGAGAGAAAAGAAACTTAGAAAAAAGTATGAGATGTTTAGTTGATTTAAGCACTTTTAAATTTTCAAAAATACACTTTATATCTATGTCCATATAAAGATTGATTTTTTTGATCATAAAAGATTTGTATCTAGTTGTAACAGAATGTCTGATAGAGAACTCTACTGTGTTAATTCTAATGACTATCCAAAAACTTTGATCTACTAGATTTGCTATTATGATTCATAAAAGATTTTTCTGGACAAATAAATTATATGCTAATTGTTCTTTAGAAGCAGGAAAACTTCATTTCTTGAAAAATGTAATTTCTTCAATTTGATCTTTCTGCTATTTTGGGTATGAAGCTTTCTTATCCTTACAGTGTCCCTCTGATTTTTCTGCATCACCTGCATCTAGTATTTCTTGGCTTGTTAAGCTTCAGAGACATTTTTCACTTTGTCTCATTGATATTTGTGACCTCGTTCTCAACTGTTGTAGCTTCTATTTCAGTGAGCTTTTTACTTTTCGAAGCATAGACCAGTATCCAACAAGGAATAGCATTGTCCTTCTGATTGATGACAATCAAAAAGGCATGAAATAAAACACAACAATGTGAAAGTGGACGTTGTGGTAAAAAGAAGACAACACAGGACGTTTTGTTGTGTGTGTAATGTGAGTTGTTGCCTTTTGTGTGTAATGTGAGCTTATCCCTGGACTTTTTTCTTTGGGAAACAGTGTCTTAGTCTGTTTAGTGTTGCTGTAAAGGAATACTGGAGGCTGGGTAGTTTATAAAGAAACGAGGTTTATTTGACTCATGGTTCTGCAGACTGTACAAAAAGTTTGACACTAGCATCTGCATCTTGTGAGGGCTTCAGGCTGCTTCACTCCTGGCAGAAGGTGACAGGGAGCCAGCATATGCAGAGATCACTTGGTGAGAGATAAAGCAAGCGATGGGGGAGGTTCCATTCTCTTTTTAATAACCAGCTCTCCCAGGAACTAATAGAGTGAGAACTCTCACCATGTCCCATGGAGGGAATTCATCTGTTCATAAGATCTGGCCCCATGACCCAAACACGTCCTGTTAGGCCCCACCTTCAACACTGGGGGACAAATTTCAACATGAGGTTTGGAGAGTCAAATATCCAAATTATAACAATCAGTTTTGAGGGCTGGACTAGGATTTACTTAAAGACTTCAAGGCAAAAGGGGCAATAAAGTATGTTGTTTCGCTCAACACTGTCTACATTGATTATATAGCTTGGAAATTTACCTGATATCTGCAAAAAGTAACTGCTGTCATATTCCCAGTTTCCCAAATGCTTTTACTGGAGAGGTCATGGATCAGGACTGAGCATATATTGTATAACTATTCCAAAATTATTCTTTATGGTAGAATAACAATACTCCATATAACATCATTTGAAATTTTATTATATTCTTACTTTAGAATGTAATATGGAGGGATTTAGTATAATTCTACATACTGTTGTTCTACCTTTCAGATTCAATAGTGTATTTATCTCTGATCTTTTCAACTATTACTGAAACTTAAATCGTAATATAAATGCTGAATTTATATTCATAGAAGTCATTAAGGCTACATACCATAGTGAGGGAAGGTTTGGGTTATATAAAGTTACAAGTTTGTATTTCTGCATTATGCTGGCAAATGTGCATTACCTTGGGAGTTGGTTCATTTTCTAAGTCAGCAACCATTAAGTTTTGTTTCTGCTGTTGACTAATGCTACAAGCAATGTTGTAGATTTTACTTCTGAATACCTTATTTGTTTACAAATTATAATTTTCTAGACATTTCATTCTCTGTAATTTTAGAGACTGATCATTGTCATAAGATGTTGACCTTCCCAAAGGAGTTAGCCATAATTTTCTTATTTGGTTTGTTTTTGCCTCTCAAAATGGGGTTGTTGGGGAAGAAATTTAAACAAGGGAATTGAGGGAAGGTGGTCATATTCCTATTTCTCTTTTTGTATCTCCACTTTAATTGAAAGCCATTTAAGGATAGGGATTTGTTCTTATACAATTTTCATGCCTTCTTCCCTCTCTCCCCACAAGTAGCATAAGTTAGGTATTTCCTCAGCCTAGCTATGTTGACAAACATAGTTTGTAACCTTTTGGAGAAAGTTAAATGTTTGTTTCATGATACACTAATAAAAATACAAGTGTCTTTCATCAACTATAGTTGGTTCTTAAAGGAGAAGGTATCTATGAACACCTCTTGATATTTACTGTTAGTTCAGTTGATAAGAAAATAATTTTGCAAGCATTCCTTGCTTGATATTCATTCAATATGATTTCATCCTTAAAGAATTGTCGGTCGGGTGTGGTGGCTCACGCCTGTAATTCCAACTCTTTGGGAGGCCGAGGTGGGTGAATCATGAGGTCAGGAGTTTGAGACCAGTTTGGCCAACATGGTGAAACTGTGTCTGTACTAAAAATACAAAAAATTAGCTGTGCGTAGTGGTGGGTGCCTATAATCCCAGCTACTCAGGAAGCTGAGGCAGGAGAATCGCTTGAACCCAGGAGGCTGAGGTTGCAGTGAGCTGAGATTGCGCCACTGCAATACAGCCCGGTAACAGAGTGAGACTCTGTCTCAAAAAAAAAGAAAAAGAAAAGGAATTGTATACTCAGACATAATTAAGGGATATGTCCTATTATTGGATGGAAAGACTCAGTATTATAATGAGATCAGTTCTCTCTAAATCTAAAAATGTGTGATCACAGTAAAAATACCGATAATATTTAAAAAAATCTAGGCACACATATTCCATAGTTTTAATGGAAAAATAGCATGTAAGAATAACCATGGGAATTCTAAAAAAGAAGAGGAATGAGAAGCAGAGGTCTACCATGTATCAAATGCTTTATAATGCTTCATTAATTAAAATAGTTTGGTACAGTGTATAAATAGGCATATAGACCAAAGATAGAGATCTGAGAATTCAGAAATAAACTCAAAAGGAATTTTTAGATATGGGTTTTATGTATAATAAAGAAGACATTAGTCGGTAAGGAAAAATGGTGTTAAGTTATATGCCCCCAAAAAAACAAAAGCCAGAAATACTTAATTCTTATTCTTTACACAAAAGTAAATCATTGTTATTATTTTGCCTAAATATGAAGGTAATTCTTGCTGAAGTCTTTGGTGGTTAAATAGGCTGACAAAGAAGTCAACATAGTTATGAATGTTAAGACCTGTATATCAATTAATCTTTAGCTTTTTTTTTTTTTTTTTTTTTTTTTTGAGATGGAGTCTTACTCTGTTACCCAGGCTGGAGTGCAGTAGTGCAGTCTTGGCTCACTGTATCCTCTTCCTGCCAAGCTCAAGTAATTCTTGTGCCTCAGCCTACCAAGTTGCCAAGATTGTAGGCATTCACCACCATGCCCGGCTAATTTTTGTGTTTTTTTAGTAGAGATGGGGTTTCGCCATGTTGACCAGGCTGGCCTTGAACTCTTGGCCTCAAGTGACCTGCCTGTCTTGGCCTCACAAAGTGTTGGTGTTACAGGCATGAACCACCATGCACAGCCCATCATTAGATTTATGTATTGCTAAATCTCATCTAAAACATTTTGATAAATTAGATAGGGCTTATGTTATGGTTGTTTGAAACACTTAAGTTTGGCAGAAAGGGCGAAAAAGGTAAAAAAAAATGTTGCATATATGAAGGTTGGTGAAAAACCACCAGGTTTATAGAATGTTAATTTTTTTACCCAAAGGAAGATTTAATTATATTGATTGAATTGAGATATTCTGGTATATTTCAACCTTTAGCATTTTTAGTTTGAGTATAGTAAAACACCAAATATTGAGGTTTTAAAATGTTTACTCTCTCCTCTGTGTGATTCTATTATATTGAAGTTCCAAGTGTTTTCTTCTAGGATACTTGTATATTTTTTTAGTTCAAGTCATTAGATATTATTGAACAAAAATTCCTGCTGTAGTAATGCTCCAAATAGCATAAATTTCATTCAGAAAAGAACAACAAATGCTTCGATGAGTGTGAGTCAGAGTTTTTTGTATTTCTCAGCTGATTGTATATATGAGTGTAGTGATTTTCTATACTGATTTTATATTCAACTACAATCATAGTTTTATTGTTTCTAATAATTTTTTTGGTTGATTCTTTGAGAGTGTTTAAGTATGCAATCATATAATCTGTAACTAGCAATAATTTTACCACCTGCTTTTGGTTTTTTCATTTGATTTTTTTCTCTCTTGGCTAGTTATGTTAGCTAATACCTTCAGGACAATGTTAAGTTGTAGAGAAAATAGTGGATATACTTAATGTATTTTTTTGGGAATTCTTCTGATGTTTCCCCATGGGGCATTATTCTGACTTTTGGACTGAGACATGTATTTGATCATGTTAAGGAACTTTTTAGGTATTCTTACTGTATTTAGTTTAGTTTTGTTTTTTTTTTAATCAAGAAAGGTTGTTGAATGTTGTTAAATGCAGTTTATTATGGAGATATCATATGTTTTTTTTTATCTTCTCTTGATATGAAGGGTTTATATTAAATATTGAATCACTCTTTTTTTATTGCATTTTAGGTTTTGGGGTACATGTGCAGAACATGCAAGATAGTTGCATAGGTACACACGTGGCAGTGTGTTTTGCTGCCTTCCTCCCCTTCATCCACATTTGGCATTTCTCCCCATGCTATCCCTCCCCAGCTCCTCCCCCTGCTGTCCCTCCCCTATTCCCCCCAATAGATCCCAATGTGTAGTGCTCCCTTCCCTGTGTCCATGTGTTCTCATTGTTCATCTGAATCATTCTTGAATTCCAGGAAAATTTTCTGCTTTCAGTGTCATGATCATGTTTTTTAAGATGGAGTTTCGCTCTTGTTGCCCAGTCTGGAGTGCAATGGCACAATCTTGGCTCACCGCAATTTCTGCTTCCCAGGTTCAAGCAATTCTTCTGCCTCAGCCTCCCGAGAAGCTGGGATTACAGGCATGTGCCACCATGCCTAGCTAATTTTGTATTTTTAGTAAAGGCAGAGTTTCTCTATGTTGGTCAGGCTGGTCTTAAACTCCTGACCTCACATGATTCGCCTGCCTTGGCCTCCCAAAGTGCTGGGATTACAAGCATGTGTTACTGCACCCAGCCCAGTATTATGATCATTTTATAAAAACATCCCAAAACTTTTCTTTATTTTCATTCTTCATTTGTTGAAACCATAACACTGTACATGTATTTTAAACTATGACATTTTTCCGACTTCTGCTTTGGTTTTATGCCATGGGTCTTGATGTATAGTGATTTATTTTGGTTATTGTCAAGATATGATTTTTTTTGGAGGGAGTTATAATCTGTGAGTTGTTTATGGATGGCAAATATATATTTATATTTTCGTTTATTGTCTTAGTTATAATTTTATTGTAGTTATAGTTTTATTGTATTGCTTTCAGAGAATGTTAAATATTTCTAATTTGAATTTATTGAGTTTTTTTGGTGGAATGTTATTTGGTCAGTTTTTTAAGTGTTTCATGAACATTTGAAGATGTATTATCTTTTCTCAGTTACACAGAGCTTAATATTAGCAATGAGAAATACCTTATTATTCTGTATAGATCTTCTATATCCTAATAACGATGTATTTCTCCTTTTCCCTATATTTCCTTTAGTTTTGCTTTATGAATGTTGATGCTTTGCTCTTTGCATGGATATTTCTGTTACATCTTCATAGTAAAAACATCCTTTTAAAAGAAGTTTTAATTTTGAAAAAATAAAAGGTTAACAGGAAGTTGCAGAAAACAAACTACAGGCAGGTAGCATATACCCTCATCTAGACTCCCCTAACTATAACATCTTGCAGGAGTATACAGTAGTTTCCCCCTTATCCATGGTTTTGCCCTCTGTAGTTTCAGTTAACTGTGGTCAATCACAGTCTGAAAATATTAGTTTTTTGAGAGAGACTATATTCATGTAACTTTTATTGCAGTATAGTTATACTTGTTCTATTTTATTATTAGTTGTTGTTGTTAATCTCTTACTGTGCCTAATTTATAAATTAAATCCCTATATAAGTATTTATAGGAAAAAACACAGTGTATGTTGAATTTGGTACTTATCCATGGTTTTAGGCATCCACTGGGGGTCTTGGAACATATCACTGAGGATAAGGGAGAACTACTGTAGTAAATTTTCACAGGCAGGAAATTGTCATTGCTTCAATCCACAGAGCTTATTCAGATTTCATCAGTTTTATATGAATTCATTTGTGTGGGTTTTATATTTCTATGCAATTTCATCACTTGTAGCTTTGTGTAACCACCCACAATTCAGATCCAGAACTGTTCCATCACCTCAAGGCTCCTTTTTGCTACTCCTTTATTGCCATACACATCTTCCTCCACTTTCCCCATTCCTAACCCCTGCCATCCATTAATCTGTTTTCTATCTCCACAAATTTGTTATTTCAAGAATGTTATAAAATGGAATCACATAGTATGTAACCTTTTGAAATTGACTTTTTTCACTCAGTATATTCTTGAGATCCATCCAAGTTGTTCAATGTGTCAATAGTTCCTTTCTTTCTCTGAGTAGTATTCCATGGTATTAATGTACCATAGTTTAACCATTCACCTGCTGAAGGACATTTGCATTGTTTCCAGTTCTTGGCTATTACAAATAAGGCTGCAATGAATATTTGTGTTGTACAGGTTTTTATATGAACATTAGTTATTTCTCTGGGCTATATATATGCCCAAGGGTGCAAATGCTGGAATATATGGTAAGTACATGTTAGTTTTGTAAGAAATTGCCAAATTCTTTTTCAGAGTAGGTATACCATTTTACATTTCCACTAGGTAGGTATGAGTGATCTAGTTTCTCTATATCTTTGCCAGCATTTGGTGTTAATCAGTATTTTCTGTTTTGACTGTTCTGATAGGTATGTAGCAATATTTCATTGTGGTTTTAATTTTTGTTTCCCTAATGGCTGAGGATGTTTCATGTGCTTATATGCCATTTATATGTATCTTTTCCAGAAAAATGTTTATTCATGGCTTTTGTCCAATTTTCTGATTGGATTGTTAGTTTTCTTTTTACTGTTGAGTTTTGAAAATTCTTTATATATTATAGATAAGTTCTTTGTTGGATATATGGTTTACAACTTTTTTCCCCCTGGTCTTTAGCTTGTCTTTTCATTCTCTTAATAGGGTCTTTTGTAGAGCAAAAGTTTTTAATTTTGAAGAGGTTCAAGTTATCAGTTTTTCCCTTTGTTAATTGTGTTTTTCTTGTCAATTCTGAGAACACTTTACCTTGCTACAGGTTGTGAAGGTTTTCTCTTAATGTTTTTTTCTATGCCTTAATTTTTTTTTATTTTTACATTTAAGTTCATAATCCATTTTAAGTTAATTGAGGTCCAGGTTGAGGTGGTTTTGTTTTTGTTTTTTGTTTGTGCCTGTGGCTGTGCTCAGTTGCCCCAGCACCATTTGTTGGAAAGGAGTCACACCTTTTTTTTTTTTTTTAACTGTATAAAGTGACCTTTTTCTAGGTTAAAGATTTTTTTTTTTTAATTTAACTTTTGGGGTTTTAAGACCACAACCCTTGTTTTATTTGCATTTGCCTGCTATACCTTCATCTGTGGTTTTATTTTTCAACCCTAAAAGACATTTTGTTTTAGATGTGTTGTCTGTTTTCATTATAGAGTTGAGTTTTGTCTAGTGATACAGTGTGAAGATCTTTTTCTTTTACCTTAGTGAGTTTAGCCCACTTAATATTTGTTGATATGTAAGAAGTTGGTCTGTTTTGAAATAATTTGTTTTTTGTTTTTATAATTAATTAAAACCTTTTACTATGTGGTATATTTACTTTCGTTCAGTTATTTATAAGTTGTGTAAGTATAAAGGCATGTCCTCCTGTGTTCCAGGCTAACTAGAACTTTCCTTATGATTCAGGATTTTGTGTATGAATTTGTTTAGCTGTTATCTTTTCCCAGCCAATGGGGCTAGGCATTTTTTTTTTTTTCACAATACAAAACTTCGCTTCCAATGCCCTTGCCTTAGAAACAGAATGCTCTTTGTGAATAGGGTACTTCTGAATAATTTCTTTTTGATTTCTGCCTTCTCTCTTTTCTTGTTGGAAACAAACTGAGGAGTTTCTGCCTGTAGCTGTGCATCTTGTTTTCATTGTTACAAACATGGGTTTTATGTTGTACACTTGGAAAAGTTTACCTTGCTACCTCTTTGTGAAATATGCGGTTTTCTTGTTTTGCTTCTACTTTTTGGAGCCCTTGTATAATAATCTCCATTGCTTTTGAGAATGCCTCCACATATTCTGATGGTTGAGTTTTAGTTATATCTGTTTTACCAGAGAAGGAGTTTGCATTTTTATTTTGTTCTCCTTGTTGATTTGGATTATTTTTAAGAAGAGAAGAGAGAAGTGGAGTTTATATCACTATTTTCTTTTTTTTTTTTTTTTGAGACGGAGTTTCGCTGTTGTTACCCAGGCTGGAGTGCAATGGCGTGATCTCGGCTCACCGCAACCTCCGCCTCCTGGGTTCAGGCAATTCTCCTGCCTCAGCCTCCCAAGTAGCTGGGATTACAGGCACGCGCCACCATGCCCAGCTAATTTTTTTTTTTTTTTTTTTTTTTTTTGTATTTTTAGTAGAGACGGGGTTTCACCATGTTGACCAGAATGGTCTCGATCTCTTGACCTCGTGATCCACCCGCCTCAGCCTCACAAAGTGCTGGGATTACAGGTGTGAGCCACCGCACCCGGCTTATGTCACTATTTTCTTACCAGAGGTTAGTAATAGTATCTTTAATATCTTCATTATCTTCACAAAGCATGTTGCTATATTTTAATACGTTTTTAATTATTGAGAGAGCAAAACTTTTGTTGGGTTAACTAAAACAGATTCCTGAAGTACTTTAGTTCTTTTTCTAAATTTTATTTAAAAATACAAAAGGGCTAGGCATGATGATTCATGCCTATAATCCCAGCACTTCGGGAGGGTGAGGCAGGAGGATCGCCTGAGGCGAGTTCAAGACCAATTTGGGCAACATGGTGAGATCCTCTCTCTACAGAAAAACAAAACAAAACAAAGAATTTCATTTTATTTAGCTCTAAAGAATAATAAATTCTCTATGTATTACCGTTTCAAGTTGTGAAGAATTGACATATAGAAATGTCTATTGTTTGATAGCTCATGTTATTCAGGAAGAATTCTGATAAAAACCAGAGGAAGAATTTATTGTCCACAGGGGGATTTAGTGAGTTTTATTTTGAAGAGAGTATATTTCAATTTTTGTAGTATTTACACTTTGACAATTATATATGCTTTAAAAAAAGTATCTACTTGTTTAAGAATATTTGTACATTTCCTCCAGAATTCTAGTCACTATCTCTGCAATTCCATCTTTTTTGTCCCGTTTTCTTTCTCTGTATGATTTTTAAAAGTCTTCTCTTCCAGCCTGTTACTACATCAGCAGGTTTGCAGTGGAGAAGTAATATGAGACTTTTCTATTATTGTAGGATTCTTGAGGGTTATGAGCATTATGCTTAACCTATTCTCTTATCTCCCTTCCCTTGATGAGGACAAAGCTTGGTGTTTTTTGTACTTTTAAGTAATTGTCCAAGTGTCATATAGCAATCTGATGCTAGTTGTTTGGTGTTTTCATGTCACAAAAATAAATCATTGCAATATAAAAAAAGTGTATTATCTATTTCTGTGTAACAAATTGCTCCAAAACTTACTAGCTTAAAACAAGAAGTGTTTATTATGTCTCAGCTCTCGAGGGGCAGGAATATTAGGAGCAGCTTAGCTGGGTAGTCCTGTCTCAGGATGTTTTGTTCTTACATAAATTGCAGTTAAGCTGTTAGCAGGGTCCACAGTCATCTCAAGGCTTAACTAAATCCACACAATCACTGTAGATAAAGTCACTGCAGATCTTTAACCCCTCTGCTGTTATCCAATCTCCAGCTCACTGCTAGATATTTTTTTTCTTTTTGCCATCATCAGCAATGGTATTTGCAACCCCCCTGACTTTCTTCGTTCTGTTCTTGTGTTCCTTTTGCTGTTTCCTTGAGGTCTTTTTCTTTTCATATAGGGTGTTTATTTGGCAAGCCTATGTTTAGTTTCCTTTTTCTTTGTATAATCCAAGGATTTATAAATTATGCCAAAGACAGTTGTCTTGCCACCACTAAAATGGGTTCTGAATTCAAATCCCAATAAGATATCTGGTGTGTTCTTAACTCATTTTGGCTGATTTTTTCCTTATCTACTTCTAAATTCACACAGGCAGCTGTTAGCAGGCATCAGTTCTTTGCTGAGTGTTTACCATAGACCTTTCTTCCTCACTGCATGGACCTTTTCATAGACTTCTCTGACTGTTCTCATATCATGACAGCTACTAATCCAAGAGAGAGAAGTGAAAGAAGAGGCCCAAAATGGAAGCTGTAGTCCTTTATAACTTAATCTTGAAGTGATATACTATCACTCTGCCATGCACAAACCAACACTGGTGAGAGAGGACTACATAATGGTGTGAATACCAAGAGACAGGGATCACTGGTGACTACTTGCAGGTTGACTCCCCAAAATAGCAATGCCGTATTTCAGAGAGAAGGACTGACTAATTTTCATACTTCTGAATTTATTTCCAGTACAGTGGATTCTTTTTAAAAGAGATACAATGTATTTTTTAAGATGATGAATAATGTTTATATACTTATTTCTATTGCCCAGGCTGGAGTGCAGTGGCATGATCTTGGCTCACTGCAACCTTGCCCTCCTGTATTCAATGATTCTCCTGCCTCAGCCTCTTGAGTAGCTGGGACTATAGGCATGTGCCACCACTCCTGGCTAATTTTTGTATGTTTGGTAGAGACGGGGTTTCACCATGTTGGCTTGGCTGGTCTCAAATGTCTGATCTCAGGAGATCCACCTGCCTTGGCCTCCCAAAGTGCTGGGATTACAGGCGTGAGCCACCATGCCCAGCCTTATGTAATTATTTCTGCCATGTTCTATGAAGAATAAGTATTTTGCTATGTTTACGTTGAATTTAAGAGATTACCCTGACAAGTTTGCAATGATAATTGTTCATTTAGTTTAATTCTTTTAATTCATTTGATGTCTTACTAATGCAAGACCTAAAGAATTATCCTTGTAAAGTATTTGGAAGGAGATATTTAGCTAATTTTACTTATCAAGTATTTATTTGAATGTAAAGTTTTTATTTTTCCCAGATAGCTTAATCTCTTAGAGTAGAGACTGTCCCTCTAATGTTAAATAATAGGGAAGGAGTGGCTACTTACATTTGTATAATGCTCTTACATTTGTAAAAGCATTTTTCCTTAATGTGTGGGAATAGACAAATTAAGTTTTTGGAATTGATGCTTGCTTGGTAAAAAGGGATTCTAATACTGTTCTCAATCTTTTGGGGGATGCATAGATCCCTTTCAGATTGAATGAAAGTAGTGGTCTTTCCAGAGAAATGCACTTATGCACACGAAGGTAATTTTGCAGTTTAAGGGGATCATCAGAAGGTCTGTGGACTTTAGGTTGAGAACTCTTTCTTTGAAAGCACAGTTTCTAAAGTTCTCTGGCAGAAGGGAGTGCTTTTTGGTTTTCTATATAAAAGGAAACAATGTACCTAACTCTAATTTGAAATACATGTTTTCATTTTACATGGCTTCTAATTCACTTTTTCTAATGATGGTTTTTGTTTCTTAATTTTGCTTCCCCTTTAGCATCTGGAGCATAAGAACAGTACTTATTTTCTTCTTTTCCAAGAGAACAGAAAGAAATAGTAAGTTTAACTTCAATTTTTAATAAATACTTTAAAAAATACCTATCTTAGAGAATACTGGTAAGACAAGTTATAAAATAATATATTGGAATGATAATGTGGTAAATATTGAAGAGTTATTATAAATCATGAGAAAGGTTATAAATGATCATGATGGTTCTGTTTTTAATTTGTGTTATTTCCATCTTGTTCATTTAGATTTTTTTTATGTAAAACAAACTTTTTTTTTTTTTTTTGAGACAGAGTGAGGGGGATGGGAAGAGCCTGTTGCCCAGGCTGGAGTGCAGTGGCACCATCTCGGCTAACTGCAACCTTCACCTCCTGGGTCAAGTGATTCTCGTGCCTCAGCCTCTGGAGTAGCTGGGATTACAGGCGTGTGCCACCACACGCAGCTAATATTTTGTATTTTTATAGAGACGGGGTTTTGCCATGTTGTCCAGGCTGGTCTCAAACTCCTGAGCTCAGGCATTCTGCCTGCCTCGGCCTCCCAAAGTGCTAGGATTGCAGGTGTGAGCCACAGCACCTGGCCGAAACAAACATTTTTAAGTAAAGAGAGTTTATATTTGTTAAATTAATCTTTAAGGAAAACTTAGTTTGTTACAGAGTCTTGTTTCATTTTTACCTCACCCCATATTTTTACCCCATCTATTATTTTGAAGTATATCCCAAATGAATCTCTCCATTTTCATACCTACAAAAGAATTCTTAATATCATAAAATATTAAATATAAAAATACTTTTCTGTTGTCTCATAAGTATAGTTTGCTTTTAAAAAATTTTGTTTGATTAAGGATCCAAATAAAGTTTTTACAAATATTAATATATGGCTTTCAAATTGCCGTCCTCACTCATGACCTCTTTTCTTTTCTGCTCACATTAGGTCCTATAATCGACCCCAGTGACTGTTTCCTTGCTGACACTCTTGACCCTTTGGCTCCTCCTTATCATCCTACTTATCTGTGAAAGCCTACCCTCTTTAAATATGATTATATGCCTACTCAATGAGTGGCAAAACAGTATTCTGATTAAATACGCTTACAGGTTTAATCTCACTGAAGCAGCTAAACTTGTTAGAGGAAAATCATATAACATGCTCACCTGATCAGACTTACTTTAAATCTATGATTGCAAATATCAAATATGTACTTAAAACTGCTTTACGGTTCTTTTGTAATTCTCCAGTAAATTCATCTTTTTCTCTTTCAGCTTGATGTTTGTTACTGCATTTCTGCTCAAATCACTAATACCTGCCTCCTTACCAAAAACCAACAATCAAATCTAACCAAACTAAAACCCACCAGCCAACCAAATAAAAAAAATCAAAAGTCACAAACAAACAAAAAAACCCTACAAAATCTACCTGGTCACTCTTAAACTATAGTTTTACTTTATGCAGAAAATAGATATAAACAGATGAGAGCTACCTACACCACCAACTGCAGTTGTCCTTCAGTATCTGTGAGGGATTGGTCCCAGGACCCCTAAGAATAAAAATGGTATAGAATTTGGATGTTACCTACACATCCTCCCCATACTTTAAATCATTTATAGATTACTTGTAATCTCTAATATAATGTAAATGCTATAAATAGTTGTTATACTGTATTACTTTTAAGTTTGTATTATTTTTTATTGTTGTATTATTATTTTTTTCTGAATATTTTTGATCCATGGTTGATTTAATTGTTATAAGTGCTGAACTCATCCATGTGGAGGGCTGACTGTATATCAAGTTAGCTCTATCTGTACTCATTATGGTTTCATCCTTCATTGTATTTTGAATGACTGGCCTTGATCTTATCTATGGCTGTCATTTATGCTCTGGATTCTAAATACTCTGGCTATCTCTAGAGCTTTGCTCTTATAGTAATCTCCTGTAGTTAACATCTCTTTTGCATCATTTTCTAATTTATTATTCCTATTGGTATATAATCCTGCCTCAGTATGACTATTTGGGGGGAAACCTCCCCTGACCCTGCATTTCTGTTAAGCTACCACCAATTTCTTTTGCTTGTTCAAAACAAAATTTTTAAAAAAATTGTTTATAGTTGGTATCTCCTCTTTTCCCCCACTTATTCCTTCTCAGTATATGTTGTTTAGGTTTTGTTTCTACCGTTTTTTACTGCAGTGGCTCATTTCAAGGTCACCCATTAACTATGTCTTGTCAAAGCTAGTAATCAGTTCTCTTTTCTCATCCAGCTTGATCTCTTAATAGCATTTGAATTAATTCGATTATTCACCCTTTTTCTGAAAAATTTTTATCTTTAAGCTGCTTTGACATCACTTCACTGGTCATTTCTTTTTAGTTTTATTTGCTTTACTTCTTTTACTAGAATTCTGCCTTTGACTTTTTTTGATAACTTGTTTGAGTCTGTGCTGTCTAATAGAACTTTCTATGATGATGAGCATAATCTGTATGTACTGTTCAATATGGTATCTGCTAGCCATTTGTGACTGTTGAGCACTTGAAATGAGGCTAATGTAAATGAAGAACTGAGTTTTAAATAGCTTAAATTTAAATAGCCCCATGTGGCTACTGGCTACTATTAATACATTAGACAGTGCATCTCTAGATGATTTTATTCACTTCCACGGATTTAAATCTTGTCTATTTGTTAATGATTCCCAAATCTTAATCCTTAGGCCAGACTCTTCAGCTATAGACTTGTGTAGCTAACTATGTAATTGACATTTCCACGTAGGAGTGTAGAGACTTGTATAGCTAACTATGTAATTGACATTTCCACTTAGGAGTAAGTAGGCATCTCATGAGTAAAATGGCCAAAAGAGAATTAATATTGCTCCTCCCCTTTATTCCCACTCATATCTGCTCTTCTCTTTGTCTTTTCCATCTCAGTAAATGCTTACCCTATATGATGAATAGTTAAAACTTGTGTTAGTTAGGGTTCTCCAGAGTAACAGAACCAATAGGAAATATTATGAGGAATTGGCTCATGCAATTGTGGAGACTGAGAAGTCTCAAGATCTGTAGTTGCAAGCTGGAGACCCAGGAGGGCCAATGGTTTAGTTCCAATCTATCTCTGAAGGCCTGAGAATGAAGAGATCCACTAAGTGTAAGTTCTAGTTTGAAAGGTAGCAGGTTCAAGACCCAGGAAGAGCTGATGTTTCAGTTTGAGTCTGAAGACAGGAAAAGATAGATATCTTTGCTCAAGGGAGTCAGACATGGGGTGTTCACACTCAGTGGAGGGAGGAACAAACTTTTTGTTCAAGTCTTCAGTTGATTGGATGAGGGCCACTTCATTAAGGAGAGCAATCTACTTTACTCAGTCTATGGATTAAAATGCTAATTTTACCCCAAAACAGCCTCACAGACACCCAGAACGTTTGACCAATTATCTTGATACACTGGATGGCCTAATCAAATTAACCATCACAAGACCAAAAACCTGGGAGCCATTTTTGATCTTCTTTCATATTTAATCATGTTACTGGCAAGTCATATAATCTTTACCTCCAAAATTGTCTTGAATCTGACCAGTTCTCACCTTCTTTACTACTACAGTTCTAATGAATTATCATCTCTTGGTTGCACAACTGCTTTCTCACTAGTCTGTTTTAAAGATATTTATCAGACCTTTGGGTCCTTTGCTTAAAATTCTCTAATAGCTTCCCAATGCAACCAGAGTGAAATCTGAATTCTTACCCTGACTTTCTAGCTTATTCCTGTTTCTCAACCTCATCTTTCACTCTCCTTTATTCACTTTTGCTCCAGGCACACTCAGCATCTTTCTGTACTACAAACAAGTTCCGTGAACCTTACAGATTCTTTTTTCTTTTTCTTTCTTTTCTTTCTTTTTTTTTTTTTTTTTTGAGATGGAGTCTCACTCTATTGCCCAGGCTGGAGTGCAGTAGCATGATCTCAGTTCACTGTAACCTCCACCTTGTGGATTCAAGAAATTCTCCTGCTTCAGTCTCCAAGTAGCTGGGATTATAGGTACCTGCTACCATGCCCAGCTAATTTTTTTGTATTTTTAGTAGAGCCAGGGTTTCACCGTGTTGGCCAAGCTGGTCTCTAACTCCTCACCTCAAGTGATTTACCCACCTCAGCCTCCCAAAGTGCTAGGATTACAGGCATGAGCCACCGTGCCCAGTTGAACCTTACAGCTTCTTAATTTATAAAATGGAAACAGAAAGAATAAGACCTAGTATTTGTTAGCACAATAGGGTGACTATAGCCAATAATAACTGTACATTTTAAAATAACTTAAAGAGTATAAATGGATGTTTGCAGTTCAATGGATAAATGCTTAGGGGATGGATACCTCATTCTTCGTGAAGTGCTTATTTCACAGTTCACATTGTATGCCTGTATCAAAACATCTCATGTACCTCATAAACATATGCAGCCACTACGTACCCACAAAAAATAAAATGAAAACAGAAATATTAGTTTGGGTAGCACTGTTAAAAGTAGTAAATGTAACTATATAGGAAAGCATATAAAAATTGGGAAGTGTTAAACAAATGTGAGCTAATGGAACTGATTCTTCTTTTATTTTTCTTGAATAAATGGGTTAGGACCCAGTACAGTATTCACTTGAAGTGGGAATAGCAAGTTTCCTTGTCTAGTTCCTGATTTTAATGGGAAAGCTTTTAATATTTTACCATTAAGTATGAGGTTTGCTGTAGTTTTAAAAAACTGTTAATACTTTTTATCAGATTAAGGAAATTTAAGCTTCTGATATTGTTTTTGGTGATAGTAATACAGCAGATGGTGGAAGAATAGGAGAAGTTTAAAGCAAATAGGCTTTCTGACTTCAAGGAATAGCAAGATAGTAAAAACATATAAGAAACCCTTTTCAAGAGTCTTCTGGAGCACTTCTTTAAGGAATTCAAATATAGGAATATTTTTAACTTATGTGATAGGCAGATCTGGATGTGGTTATAAAGGGATTTTTTTTGTTTTAAAATATATCTCAGAGGTTCTTTTTGTTTTTAATTGTACTAATTCATTTGAATAGGTATTACATGTACGTTTAAAATCAACTTTATAGAAGATTGCCTTGCAGTCACATAGTATTTTTTTTTTTTTTTTTTTTTTTTTAATTTTTTATTGGATTTTAGGTTTTGGGGTACATGAGCATAGCATACAAGACAGTTGCGTAGGTACACAGATGGCAGTGTGCTTTGCTTTTCTTCTCCCCTTCACCCACATTTGGCATTTCTCCCCAGGCTATCCCTTCCCACCTCCCCCTCCCTCTGGTCCTCCCCTTTCCCCCCCAATAGACCCCAGTGTTTAGTACTCCCCTTTCTGTGTCCATGTGTTCTCATTTTTCATCACCCACCTATGAGTGAGGATATGCGGTGTTTCATTTTCTGTTCTTGTGTCAGTTTTCTGAGGGTGATATTTCCCTATTTTTTTTTAAGCCTGAAACTATTGGTCCTGTCCTTGTTTTTTGTTCTCGATTAGTTTTAGTTTTTTTGTTTTACAGGTTGGACCCTGTATAAATGACAGGGATTGGTGGCTGCAGGCTGTAAGCCAACTCTTGCTCACTGCTTTGTACAGCTCATGATTGGCTTTTATATTTTTAAATTATTGCAGTATTAAAATGAATAATATTTTGACATGTAAAATTTACATGAAATTCTAATTTCATCTTTTATTGGAACATAGCCTTGCTGTTTTTAGCTGCTTTCATCCTACAATGGCAGAATTGAGCATCTGTGACAGACTGTATGTGGTGCTCTCATCAGGCACTTGTAGTACTAATCATTTCATTATTTCAGGCACTTGTAGTACTAATCATTTCATTATTTCAGGCACTTGTAGTACTAATCATTTCATTATTTCAGGCACTTATAGGACTAATCATTTCATCTTTTCAGATTGTTGTATGACCAATGCAGTTATAACTTGACAGCATTTTTAAAGTGTCACATGTATTGTTGTACTGTGACAATTTTTATTACCCATGCATACCCATCATGTAAAAACCAAAAGTGAAAAGTGAACTTTGAATGTTGCACTTTTAGTACATAATGGAATGTGGACTATTTTGTTATTAAAAGGCAAAGCATTCTACTTTTTATGCAATGATGTTATAGCTGTGCTAAAATAGTACAATGTGTGTTGATTGACATTACCATACTAACTACACATCATATTCCCAGCTCGCAGAAAGCAATGGACACAAAAAATTAGAAAATTTTAAATAGAATATATTATTGCAGAATTTCTTCATAAAACTAAAAGGGAAAATGGGGCTTTAGCCAAAGGAAGTTTCTGAGTGACTTGTTTGTGAAGAAAGGAAAGCCATTTACCAATGATGAGTTAAGTTGTTTGCTGCAGCAGAAGAAATGTGCTCAGGGAAAATATACTTTAGTAACGTTTCAGCAAGAACAGTTGCCTAAAAAATTGAGAAAATTCAGGAAAACAAACATGAGTAGTCTATTAAAGAACAAGGCAAATGATTTCAAGTGATCTTTCTTGGCTGTTGTTGAGCTGACAAGTGTTATCAGTACCGCTCAATTGTAGTCCGAGTTGTCAACACTGAGCTGAGCTTGAAGTGACTGAAGAATTAATCTCTATTAAAAGTTTTTGCAGAACAACTTTAGGTGAGAATATTTTCAATGAAGTTTAGAAAACAGTGATTTACTACAACCTGAAGTGGAATCTGCTAAGATGTCCTGTAACTACTGGTAGTAAAAATATGTATGTAGCAGAAAAAGACTTAGTTGTACACATTGTACAACACTCTTGAAACTGTAAGGTGTTTAAATTCTGTGGTTATTCATTGTATTATTCAACAACAGGTACTTTGCAGAACATATTTGAATTTGTCTTTGTGTAGTGCCAAAGGGCATTTTATTGCTCTCATGGACTTAGCCATTGTCAGTTATGTGAATTTTAATCAGGAATGGAGGCTATCTTGACTTGCCTCACAGCAGTTTATGGCTTAGCAGTAGTAAAGATTTATAGTGATATTTTGAGCTCAGAATCTAGATTGAAATACTTCTGAATGAGAAGAACCAACTTTAGCTACTGTGTTTGAATACTGACTGGCTTTGAAAATTAGCTTTTGCTACAGACTTGATAATGGTTCTTAATTAATCCAACCTAAGATTGCAAAGCAAAACAATGTATGTATGCAAAACCTATAATGTGGTAAAGTCATTTAGAAAACAACATTGTAATGACAAGTAATCTTTTTAAAAGTGCTATAACAATGAAAACAAGGAGCAAGATCACCATTCCCACACAAATTTGCAGCAAATACATTGTCTGAGCTGAAATTATAGTTCCAGTAGAATTTTTCAGACCTTAATGCAAGTGCAAAGGAAATTTCCATGTTTCTAAATCCATTTCACTGTGTAATTGAAGAGCTTCAGTCTTTGACTGGAAGTGATTAACTTCCAATGTAATAATACTCTAAAAGGCAAATGCCAAGAGAAGAATCTAATAGAATTTTATAAATGCCTTCCAAACTAGTGAATATGCTCAGTTAAAATCATGTGCTTGTGGATTGACATCAGTATTTGGCAGTAATTACCTGGGTGAAAAGACATTTTAAAAGATCAAATATGTAAAATCTCATTACAGATCAGCATTAATGGATTACCATTTGCAATCAGTTTTGATGATAGAGAACACTTAGCTTTGAACCTCAATTAAGCAAAATGTTATTCAACACCCCGCCCCCCAAAGTATTCCATTCTTTTTACTGGTAGACTTATATTACAAAAAATTGAACTTAATTATTATGTAGGTTGAACCATTCCAAATCTGAAAATTCAAAATCTAAATGCTCCTAAATCCAAAATTTTTTTGAGTGCCAATGTGATACTCAAAGGAAATGGTCCTGGGAGCATTTTGGATTTTGGATTTTTGGATTTGAGATGCTCAGCTGGGGTATATTCTGTAGATATTCCGAAATTCAAAAAAATCTGAAATCTGAAACATTTCTAGCACCAAGAATTTCAGATAAGAGATACTCAACCTTATTTGAATTTAGTCAATAAAGTTTTGTGGACATTTTGTATTTATTTTGTACTTTTTAGGCTGGGCACAGTGGCTCATACCTCTAATCCAGCACTTTGGGAAGCCAAAACAGGTCACCTGAGATCAGGAGATTGAGACCAGCCTGGCCAACATGGTGAAACCTTGTCTCTACTAAAAATACAAAAATTAGCTTGATGTGGTGGCACACATCCCTAATCCCAGCTACTTGTGAGGTGGAGGCACGAAAATTGCTTCAACTCTGGAGGCAGAGGTTATAGTGAGCTGAGATCGCACCACTACACTCCAGCCTGGGTGACAGAGCACTATCCTGTCTCAAAACACAAAAAATACAGATTGGATTTTGCTTTTTGTCCCATAAAGCCCAACATACTTTTTTCTTTACAGAATAAGTTTGCTGACTCCTGGATCAAAGTACAGATGTTTGGCTTGGTCTTATCTAACAAAAAATTACTGTTTTCTTTAAAGATGTTAGCAGATTTTGCCCCCTTTTAAAAAGTAATAAGTTAGCTAGCACATTAAAGACTACTTAATCTATTTTGAAAAACATTTTATAGTAAAATCATCTTTTTATATGTTTATCTTTGAATTATTACATAATGATGTACTTCGAATTTGGTATTCAGCTGTTTGTTACCTAGAATTTCGGTGAAAAGTAATAATTTTATTTATAAATTTAATTAAGTATTAAGAATATTTACATTCCATTTGATAACACATTCAAGTCATAAGTTCTGCTTTTCATATGGAATAGTTTCAATTTATATTAGTTAAATATTTCTAGAGAAAAACTAGAAACTTAAATAAATTTGTAAATCAAACATTGACATTCATAAAAGATCTCCTCTGAGATGATTATTTCTGTTCCACCATGCCAACCTATATAAGCAGGCAAATTTTAGAAATGTTTAATTTTGAAAAGTTATTAGTATTCCTTTCTATGTCCCTTCTCAGATGTAATGTGATAGATTTTCAAGGTTTTTTAAAAAGTAGTGCTTAATAGTTTCAGGGTTGACTAAATAAAACATGTACTTACTTCCTTATAAACAAAGAGAATATTTTTATTACCAGTGTATAAAAAGAGATTTGATACTGATTTTGTAAATTAATGCAGGTGGGGTGTTGAAAAAGAAATAATAGAAAGTAATATTTCTGAAAACATTAAAAAATATGATATATTTCAGTTTAGAAAGGTGCTTTATACTATGTAAAGTCAATTTTTTTCCCTAAATGGCTTGTAATATATATTACAGGCAAAAATATGAACTATATCTGGGTGAAGATTGAGATAATTTTTGTCTCTACACATCGGTTAAATTTTGAGAAATCCTAAAATGAGAAGGTTTTCTTGTGTTTGCTACTGTTTGGCATGATTTTTTTCTTTTATCTAACTATCTTAATATTTGATTTAGCTTTGATTTGGATCTTGTTTTCTAGATGAAGCACTGGATGATTTAAAGTCCCAGAGGAAAAAAATAGTAAGTTAACTTTTATTTAAAATTAATTTATATTAAACTAATAAGAACTGAATAATTAATGTTTACGTGTTAGAGGTTAATAACTCTCCAAGGAACAAGTATGCTTTTAGATAGCATTTTAATGATGAAGTGAAATTGTGAATATTTTTGCTAGTTAATAATGATTGACAGGAAAAAGTAGTTTAGAAGGACTTTCGAGATTCTGAGAATTTATATCAGTTGGAAGCTGAGAAATAAGTAAATGAATCATATTGGAGGCCTAAATGATGCAGAGAGGGTAAAAAGGTGGATACCCAGATTGTTTATTAGAGCTAAAAAAGGACCAAATATCTCTACAAGTCAGTTCTCAGGTTCTCTTAACATCAAGAAAGAGAGGGAATCAAGAAGACTGGTTGTAAGAGAGAAATTCAACATGAAAATACTGAAGAAGAGATGGGGGGGAGAGAGATAGAGAATTGTTTTCTTCAGAGTTTTCTACTTTCTGTCAGTAACTCTGATCACATTGATATCTATTGTGGGGCTAGTTGATGCATCCCTTTGAATGTGTTGGAAAGAGGGCCAAGAGTAAGACAGGAGGAGCTCTAGCTGTTGATATATAGTAGTCTGTAATAAGTGAATTGAAGTTGGTATTTGACATAGAGTTTCTTATTTTTTATATGATTTATGATATATTTTTTATATGATTTATAATATATCATATGATTTATTTTTGAAGGATGAAAATGATAACTGCTAATAGTATTATGTTGTAGAAATGCATTTAATGAAATTTAGTCAGGTGCAAATGATCAATATATTTTAGTCTAGTATGTAACAAGTAATAATTATGAAACCAATATTATAAAGGTTAAAATTAATGTAAAAAATTTTTCTGTGAATTGATAAAAGATACTGGTCTTAAGGGCTTTAAGTACCTGAAAAGTAAGAGAAATATTTAATTTTAAAAGGATTAGCTTTATTTGTTTGCTCCTTATTCAGTATACTATGAGAGGTATTTATCAAAATTGCATTGGCAATTTTGGTGGTCCAAATTGAAACACAGAAATATCTTAGTATTATGTTTCTGCTGTTCTGCACATTATGGAACAGCCAGAAATTCAAAGTGAGGAAATACTGATGGTCTCAGTGATTTCGAAGTTGTGATATGATTGGTTTGGCTTGCTGATGAGATAATAAGAAGAGCTGGTACTGGTGATCAGAGACAAGTCCTGCTTATACCAAAATGGCAAAGTATTAAAGTAGAAAAGATGAAGAAGACAAAAGAAAAGTAGAAAAGAAAAAAGTCCTAAGTGATGAAAAGCAGCCCAATGCCACTGGCATCACATGGCCAGAAAATAGGATCTTGAAGAATATATTATTTTGGAAAATCTCTCAATAGAGTAACAGAGCTGACTTGGAAATTGTGTCAAAGGACAAGTCAAGCTATTTACTGCTTTTTAAATAGCCTTTAAAGGAATCTCATCATAAAAGATGTTCCATTTTAAGTCTGTCAACAGTTGGGAAAGTTCAGAGTTCACTAGCTCTGTATGTTTAAATGGTGCATTAGGCCTCAGATTTATAATTCAGTATGGCATTACTCTTGCAGTGTGACTAAAGAAAAGCAAGTTGGCTCTAATTTATTAATTAAACACAATTTGCATTTACTTGGTTATAATACTGTTTGCTACTGGAACTAGTCTATGGTCAAGCTCTTAACAGAGCAGCTACTTTGTTTGAGTAGTTTTACACTTTTTTTTTTTTTTTGAGATGGAGTTTTGCTCTTGTTGCCTAGGCTGGAGTGCAATGGTGCGATCTCGGCTCACCGCAACCTCTGCCTGCCAAGTTCAAGCAATTCTCCTGCCTCAGCTTCCCAAGTAGCTGGGATTACAGGCATGCGCCACCATACCTGGGTAATTTTGTATTTTTAGTATAGGTGGGGCTTCACCATGTTGGCTAGGCTGGTCTCAAACTCCTGACCTCAGGTGGTCCACCCACCGCGGCCTCCCAGAGTGCTGGGATTACTGGTGTGAGCCACCACACCCAGCTGGTTTTATACTTTGGAAAGATAGGTATTAAGGGCAAATTAGTAAGGAGCATAGTGCTAACTAATGATCATGTTAGTAGTCGGAGGCAGAAGCTAAACATAATCAAAACTGATCTTGTTCATTGATGTTTAGGTTTAAATACTACATTTATAGTTTTAAAAAATACTTTTATTGCTGAAATGACTACAGGAAAAAGAACTCTTGTCATCTAAAACTATGTAAGTCCCAACCTTCTCTTTCATTAACAAAATTAATACAAGTTATATTTACTACTTGATATTTTATTAAAAGTGGTTTCCTTGGGGATGCATCCCTTTAATCTAAAAAGATTTATAATGTAATTTGAAATTTGTAAAATTATAATTTGTAATGACAGATATGAATTATCAATTGATTAAAAAGTTAAATTAGGAAAATGTAGCATCTTAATGTTTTAAGAGCTTAGTGTATATACTTATTAATATAAGGTTAGGAAGTAATCTTTAGTTAGCTAAAAAATTCTCAAGTCTAGATGTGTGCATTTTACCACTCATGTATTTTGTGGTCCTTTAATAAAACTTTAGTTTTTAATAATCACAGAGTAATCTCTGCAAGCAGATAATCCCTCTGCATCCATGAACATTCCTTCAAAACAGTTCAAAAGTCAAGCTGTATCAAAATACAAGAGTCAAGATTACCTATTTAAGTGGCTTCATGAAAATTTTGTGCTTTTTTCAGAATGGTAGTCCTATGTGGTAATTTCTAGCATTCTTTGGGAAATTTATGTTTTTCTGAATCCTGAGAAAAATCACTTAAGAAATTGGGAACTTAAGGAAAAGTGTTACAGTTCTCTGAGAATTAAAGCTTAACAATCAACTACAGATGTTACTAGTTCAAAGGAATTCACTAATGTCAGCTGAAAGCAAGAGCAAGAAATTCTGACATGCTGAGTTACAGGTTAATGTTGACATTTCTGGGAACAGTACAGAAACATCTAGAAGTGGTACAATCTAATCAGTCTTGAGGGCATATTATAAGTGTGCTTTTATGACCCTCTCTTATTAATGGTGAGTCATTCTTGCAAATAAATATTAATGTTTATGTACCTACTATAATTTATAAATGTATTAAGTATAAATCCTATGCATGTTATTCCATTAAATAAGTTTTGGAAGCAAAAGAAGTCCTTAAATTGGCAATTTTAGCTTTTATTCTTTATAGAGCTCTTAACCTTATAGCAGTTTCAAATGTTACATTTTTATATTACCCAATAATATTTTCTGGCTTTTCCCAGTATTTGAATATTCACTTTAGGCTACACAGTAACAGAAGAAAATGCAAAGAAGAAAGGTGTGACTATTATTGTGGAATACTCTTATATGAAAGCAGAAAATGATGTAACATCTGAATTAGTAAAAACATCATCACTTTCAACAGCAAACCCCAAATCAGGGTAACAAGAAAGTATTTTCAGCATGATAAAAGGACGAGTTTATATGGTATAACATGCTCCCTAATATTCTGAATTGCAAAGTCAATGCAAAATGAAAGTTTTCTTACATCTGGAATATATGTCATCAATAAATATTGGATAGGGAAATCAATGCTTTGTGTGTTTTAAGATTCTATTTCAAGAATGATAATTGTAGGATTATTTGTAGAATTCTCTTTCAAAACTTAAAAGGTTTTTTTTTTTTGACATTTATTTTGTGCTAGTGTGCCCTTCCTTTAATGTTTTCCAAGATGAAATGGCTATATCAAATAGAAATGATTTCACAATAATGTTATCATGTAATATAATCATGTGTTTATGTTCTATCTTTTAAAATAAAAAAACTCCTAAAACTTTTAGTACCACCATATTACAGAAAAATGATTCATTCTTTGTTATATCACTCATTATGTTTAAAATGCAAACTTATTAAAAATACAGAGTAATTTATGTTTTAGGGCAGGGGTATTCAGTCTTTTGGTTTTCCTGGGCATATCATATCGGAAGAAGAAGAAACGTATTGGGCCACAAATAAAATAGCTGATGAGCTCGAAAATAAAAAATTGTGAAAGAAGTTATAATGTTTTAAAGTTTATGAATTTGTGTTAGTCTACATTCAAAGCTATCTTGGGCCACATGTGGCCTTTGGCCGAGGATTGGACAATCTTGATTTAGAGAATTCTCAAGAATTCTAGTTTCTTGTTCCTGAATCTTGAGGTTAATCTGTTGAGTTTTTGAAAATTGTTTTAGGCCCATTTTGAATAATTGAGGTGTCATTGAAAATTATGTTAATGTTTTAGGCACTGTTGTGGACCCTTTCTCCTACATTACGTTTTTAAAAAACTGCACAGTAGTGCTGTGAAGAAAGTATTAAAATATCTATGCAGAGGAGAAACTGAGGCTGACAGATGTGCTGACAGTCTTCCTAAGAATGGAAATGTATATTGAACCCAGATCTTTTCTTACTTTGAAGCTTCAAGTTCACATTCTTTCCACTGAATAGAGTATCTCTTCATTTAAAACATATTATTCACTTAAATGTTGGATGAATGTGTGTTAGTTAAGCTATTATGTGAAAATATTTTGCTAGAAGTAAATGCAAAAGAAGGGAAATAGATTTGTATCTTTTAGTATTAAAAATGATTTTATTTAAGATACATAAAAACAGATGTACTTGAATACTTGCCGAATAATCTACCAGGAATGTAATCATTTGAAAAATTAGCATTTTGGTTTGGAGTTTTGTGTGTTGTTTTAAAGATCACAATTTAATCTTTTTAAACCTAGTGGTAGTTTTAGTCTAAAGATCTGTCCAAATCAGTATGACTATTTACATTTACATAGTTTAAAATGAAGTAAAACTACAGGGAGGGTGCAGTGGCTCACACCTGTAATCCCAGCACTTTGGGAGGCTGAGGCTGGTGGATCATTTGAGGCCAAGAGTTTGAGACCAGCCTGGCCAACATGGTGAAAACTCATCCCTAAAAATACAAAAATTAGCTGGATGTGGTGGCGTGCACCTGTAATCACCGCTACTCGGGAGGCTGAGGCAGAGAATCACTTGAATCTGGGAGGTGGAGGCTGCAATGAGCCAAAATTGCATCACTGCACTCCAGCCTGGGCCACAGAGAGAGAGACTCTATCTAAAACGAAACAAAGCGAAACAAACTACAGTTCAGTTCTTCAGTTGCACAAGCAGCATTTTAAGTGCTCATTTATTGCGTAGTGCTTAGTGGCTACTATTATGCTGATATAGACGATTTTCATCTTTACATAAAGTTTTATTGCACAACACTGATATAAAACATAAAGTCTAATGTGTAGAGTACAGGGATTTGGTTCTTTGATATTCCATGTAGATTATGTTGATTTGGGGATATATTTTATGCGCTCTTTCTACCTACATTCGTAGTTTTTTCTAACTAAATTGTTACTATAAACATCTTTACATCAGAAAAGTCAACTTGCTTATTCTGAGAATTTATCATAATTTTGAAATAATTAGGAAAATATTTTAGTTTCACTAGACCAAAGCAAGTCTAATAAATCATTCATCTAAGTACTTAACTTCTTAAATGTTGAATTGAGTGTTTAATGAGGAATCTGTTAACTGCTATTGTGGCAGCATATTTTTAACTCAGTAAATGTGCTCTGGGTTGCATTTTAAAATAAATCTTTGGAATGAATATAACATTTAATGAATCTAAGTGGTTATCAGTGGTCACTGATAAAGAGGTTCTGTTCCAATTTTTGGAAAAGCATTTTATCCTTCACATTAGGTAATCTGTCATAACTATGACTGTCTTATACTAAAGTTCAACTTTTTTTGATATTGGGCCATAACCACTAGTGATACTTTACTAACGATTATATTTTAAGTTAAACCCATGTATTAAGCTATAAAGTGACTTGAGTGAATGGTAAATAAAATGTAACAATAATGAAGTTATTTAATTGTAGTTTCTAGTGTGAACATAGAACTCAGTAAAATTTTTACTTAAATTCTGTATTCAGTTTTTTCTGCTAAAGTTGTTTGGATCTAAGTCAAAAAGAGGTGAGGGTTATCTTTTAAAGTCATTTGAACAAATTCCATGGCTGTTCTCCCAGTTAGTGAGTTTTCACTGCATTTGCGGCAAGCTAATTGCTTTTGCTAATAAATAATCTAAAATCGATGCTGACAGCAGTTAATTGGCACAGAGATTTTATTTTGTAAAGCTCTTGGCTAACGACCTTCTTTAAATTAATAGCATTAAGTGCTATGAGGAAATAAATCTGAAGAATTGCCTGTCATTTGCTTGTCATGTCTAATAACTTCCAATAATGATGGCTGATAGATTTTTGCACATTCCATTATTGAAGTTGGTGCATGTAATTATTCTCCTCATTATATGTAAACAATTAGCGATATTTGGTATTTCCTTGCAGTAAAGCTATTAAGTACAAGTAACAGAGGTTAGAAGCTGTTTTAAAATCTGGATTTTAATTATTCGAATGTAGGAAGTCTTTCATTCTATTTGGATATATTAAGGGTATTTATTTTAAACCTTTTTGAATAGGACTTACAAAAATAAGTAGTATGTGTTTTAAAATGTGACAATTTATGAAAATTTTTGTTTGTAGCTTGAAGAAGTCATGGAAAAAGAAACTTACAAGACGGCTAAATTAATTCTTGAAAGGTTTGATCCAGACTCAAAGAAAGCAAAGGTAAGACTGTGATATCATTACTATTTTATTATAAATTACACATTGTAATAGGTCACTGTAATAACATTAGTATAATTGACAGGAGTGTGAGCCGCCATCTGCTGGAGCAGCTGTAACTGCAAGAGCTGGACAAGGTAAATAACTTTGTAGAAACTGCTGCTGCTGTTGGAAAGATCCATATTTACCCAAGTGAGTTCAAAAGTGTGTTGGAGGTGTGCAAAAACTTATGTAGAATGCTTTGATGTTAATTTATAGTTGGTAATTTGGGATATGACTTAGGGTGGATGGTAATAATTTTATTTCGTTTTGATTTTAAGGGGATATGTTAAGTTAGGATATCACATCTGTTGAGATTAAATATAAAATTCTTTTTAATTTTTTAAAATTTAAGTAATTTCATCAATATTTTTTAAATATTTCCCACTTTTAGATCATAATCTCTTGAATATCTGTTATTTAAATCCTTACCTTTTTATGTTTTCTTTTTGAAAAATGTAATGGTTTCTATGAAATTGGAAGTTGCTTTAAACATAACACTTATTTAAGAATAGAATAAAATAATTTAGAAATAAGAAAAATGAAAATTGAATTATTACTATATAATATTAATTATTTTTGAGGTTGTATTACCATATTGTTAATGAAGTCTTCACTATTACATCATTAAATGTAATATAAAATTTTAACAGTCATTATATTGAGTGATTACATAAAATATTCCTAAGTCTGGCATGGGAAAAAATATTCTGAGTTTGCAACAACTTTTGTCTTTGTTCTTTTCTCTAATAGTATAGCTTGTAAGGGTTTTGTTGCAATATAGAATATGTTACTCTAAAAAATTTAACTTCAATTTGTGCATCCCCCGCCCAAGAATTATAACCTGCTTTGTAAAGGTAGAATGACATTTAGACCTTTGAAAGGAAATCTTTTTATAAATATTCACAAAGATCGTGGATATTAAAGAAGTCATAATAATTTTAGGTTTTCCGATTGGCAGGGCTATATGGGAAGAATCCCCTCTACCTCCACATCATCCATAAGTAGGATTTTGGTTCACAGAAATATTAACCTTTTTTTTTTTTATTTTGAAGCCTTCCTTCACTTTTGCAAAAAGTGAAAGTTCACATGATTAAAATGAATTAGGCATATAATTGCGATAAACTCCTACTTTCATAACCAGTTGAAATTTTTCTACAATGTATATATGTCTTTCTAGCAAATACAAAAACATTTTTTGGCCTATAGACCAGATTTCTATAATTTCTAAAGCATTTATATAACTGGTACTAATTTTTCAAGAACGTGTGTGTGTGTGTGTGTGTGTGTGTGTGTGTATAATTTGTAATATATAATTTTATAATATATAATATATATAATACATATAATTTTATAATATATATAATATATAATACATATAATTTTATAATATATATAATATATATAACATATTGTATATTATATATATATATAGAGAGAGAGAGAGAGAAAGAAAGAGAGAGAGAGAGAGACTTGCTTCATCCCCCAGGCTGGAGTGCAGTGGCACAATATTGGTTCACTGCAACCTTGGCTTCCTGTGTGAGTCCCCCCAGCTTCAGACTCCCAAGTAGCTAGGATTACAAGCCTATGTCATCACACCTAACTAATTTTTGTATTTTTAGTAGAAATGGCATTTCACCATGTTGGCCAGGCTAGTCTCGAACTCCTGACCTCAGGTAATCTGCACCCCCCCCGCCTCCCAAAGTGCTGGGATTACAGGCATGAGCCACCATGCCCAGCCAAGAATATTTTTCTGTTAAACTTATAGAAGCAGAGAGTGGAGATATTATTTCTAGGGGTGGAGAGCAGGCATGGGAGAAATGGGTAAATATCAGTCAAAGGATACATTTCAGTTATCTAGGTGAATAACTTCAGGTGAATAACTATAGCATGGTGACAATACTAATACTGTACTGTATACTTGAAATTTGCTAAGAAAGTAGATCTTGTATTCTCAGCACACACATACACAGAGGTAACTGAGTTTTTGTGCTTACTGATTCCTCTATCTGGAATGTTCTTCCCTCTGGGAGGAACATTGATTCTTGAGGGAAGAACATACTAGACAGAGGAATCAGTAAGTGCAAAGACCCTGAGTGAAAAACATGTCTGGAGTGCTATGGAATAGCAGGGAGGCCTGTATGACTGGACTAGGGAGAGTAGGAAGAGTGGCAGCAGGAAAGTAACAAGGGATCATCTCATGTAAGGCTTTGTAGAATGTGGGCCATTGTAAAAACTTGAGTTCGCAGTTAGGATTTTTTGTTTAAGAAGTTTTGTTTTTAGCAGAGGATTGACATGGTCTCCATTATGTCTTCAAGGCTACTGTATTCAGAAGAGGCTACAGAGGGAGCAAAGGTGAAAGCAGGAAGACTAATTAGGAAGCTACTGCAGTAATACAGGAAAGCATTTGATGATCACTTAGACCAGGAGTATCTAATCCCTAGGCTACATTGGAAGAATTGTCTTGGGTTACATATAAAATACGCTAACACTAATGATAGCTGATGCTAAAAAAAAAAATCTCATAATGTTTAAGAAAATTTGCAAATTTGTGTTTGGTTACATTCAAAGCCGTCCTGGGCCACAAGCAGCCCATGGGCTGTGAGTTGGACAAGCTTGGTTTAGACCTTGCATAGTAATATTGGAAGTGGTTTTTAAAAATAATTAACTTGGCCAGGCATGGTGGCTCACGCATGTAATCTCAGCACTTCGGGAGGCCAAGGTGGGTGGATCACCTGAGGTCACGAGTTTGAAACCAGCCTGGCCAACATGGTGAAACCATGTCTCTACTAAAAATACAATTAGTCAAGCATGGTGTTAGGTGCCTGTAATTCCAGCTACTCAGGAGGCTGAGGCAGGAGAATTGCTTGAACTCAGGAGGTGGAGTTTTTAGTGAGCCAAGATTGTGCCACCGCACTCCAACCTGGGCAACAGTGTGAGACTCCATCTCAAAAACAAACTAATTTTTTTATTTTTTAAAATTTAATTTTCTCTTTCACTACACCCCAGCTTAAGGTAGTTTATGAAATGGTCAGATTTTGTATATATTTTAAAAATAGAAATTTGCTAAGAAAGTAGAAACCAAAAGATTTCTTGATGCATTGCATATGGAGTCAGAAGAGGAGGAGTCAAGGATGACCTTAAAGATTTTGGCCTGAGTAACTGGAAAGATGGAGTTGCCATTTACTGAGATGGTGGAAACTGCAAGAGAAATACTTTCTGGAGAGGTTCTGAGATGGAGTAGTGAAGAACAAGGTTGATTTTGGACATGTGTTTGAGACACCTATTAGACAGACATCCAACTAGAAATGTCAAGAAAGCAGTTGAATATGAGTCTGGCAAACAGGAATTTTCTGGCCTGGAGATATAAGTTTTTGTGTTATTAGCATGTGGATGACATTAAAACAGTGAGCATGTATTGAAAATTAAAGTAGAAATTAAAGATTTTCTTTATCTTTATACCAAATGGAGCAATACTTTATATTTTGCTGTTTTTTGGAGATGTGTTTGATTAAGAAAATCTGAAAAACACCTAATAAAATAATAAATTTACCTTAATAAATTTGCCTCATAAGAAATTTGGTTGTTCTTTACATAAGTATCTACTTTATACTGTTAAAATTATTTAGTATATAACAAACCATCCTAAAATTTAGTGATTTAAAATAGCATTTTTTTTTTTTTTGCTCATGAAATTTGCAATTTGGCTAGGGTTTGGTGGAGACAGTTCATCTGTGTCTCACATCAGTTGGAGCTACTTTATTGAGCTAGAGAATCTACTATCAAGGTAGTTTACATGGCTGACAAGTTGGTGCTGGCTGTTGGTTCCTCTCCATGTGGACTTCTCTCTGGGGTCACTTGAGCTTACTCCTCCATGATGGTTCTGACAGCAGACAGAAAGTCCTGGATTCTGGCACAACTTCGCTCTGTTGATTCAAACCATCAGAGTACAGTTTCAAGGGGAGGGTATATAGATATCCTCCGATCCCATTTGTTGAAAGGAGAATCAAAGAATTTTGGACTCTTATTTTAAAACTGCCACATGTGCCTTAATATAGATAATAAAGACATTTCTATCCCAATCCAGTTTTTATTGTTTATCTCAAATGTCACCATCACTGTAAACGCTTTCTTCATCCCATCTAGATGACTAAGTTGTCAGTTCTCACTTCTTGTGAAGTCCTCACTTCACTCTATAGTACTTTGTTGGCTTCCATTATTTGGCATTTAGCTTGCATTAAAATATTTAGTGAGTTTGTATTTCTTGTCTTAAAGATAGCTTGCTACCTCTATATATAATTCTGAATCCCCTTCAATGTGCTTATCCTGGTGTTTTGCTGTTAGTGGTTTCTTAATAAATGTGTTGAGTTGAAAAAAATAAAAGTAAACATTTATATTGGCATTCCTGTATTTAGTTTAAATGTTATGAAATAGTAATTTACCAGATAGGACCTTGGTGAACTGTATGGTTCATGTTGTTTAATATTGAGATTGTTAGAAGTTAGACCAGATCAGAAATAAATTATTAAGGTGATAAAAGAAAGTAAATGTTAAGATAAATACCTATAAAGCAAATGTATTTTTATTTGAAAAACAGAACAACAAAAGAATAAATTCAACTAAAGGCTGGCAAGTGGCATGTATTATTATTAATAGCAAACTTTCTGCTTAAAGATAGCTTTTTTATATGGTCTCCTGAAGTTAAGCTGAGATTCTAAACACAGCAGGCTGATTAGCAATCTTAATTCCATCTGCAGTCTTTATTTGCCTTGCATGTAACACTTACAGAATGGACATGAAGATGGGGACATTTTTTGGGAGGCCATTATTCTGTTTATCACACTAAATAAGTTGGGTAATAGGCAGCTGGAAATTTAACATTGAAATGCAATAGGAAAGAAGATTAATTTCATAGGTGTTTATTAAGCTCATACTCTGTACCTATTAACTTGCCCACATCATGTGGCTGCAAAGATGCAGTTCCTGCTTATTAACTTTTGATTAAAATAGCTATACACATGTAAATAAATGGTATACTGAGGACCAAAATGAAGGTAGGCATGAATTAAAATGCATTATAACTTTTAATAATAATTTGCTGTGAGAATAGGGTTGAGAAAGTACTCTTCAGGTAAAGGATTTACTCCATGTGCAATGACTGGAAGAGAGAAACAACTTGGCACCTGAGGCACTGCAAATAATGCCATATCCCTGAAAAAAGAAGGAAGGGTTCATATGAAGGAGGGATCAAATTATGAAGGGCTTTATTTGCATCATTATACAGTATAGTCTTGGAGTTCAGGACTTTATCTTATATACAGCATGTCAACAGAGGCTTTGAATTTTATATCAAGTTAGCATTTTAGGAAGAATACTTTTTTTTTTTTGGTGACATGCACAATGGATTGGAGAGAATATGGCTGAGCCATGGAGATCAATTAGGAATATCATCTAAAATAGTTACAAGATAAAGGCCTGTACTAGATAAAGTTATGATAATAGTGCTGAGGAAAAAGAAGAGATTTAAGAGAGAATTCAGGAGTAGATTGGTATAGGCAAATTAGATTTGGAAAGGAGAAGGTAAGAGGGTGAATCAAGATGTGACCTAAGTTTTTGGCTTGGATAACTGCTTAGGTGTTAGTATGTTAAGCCAGATAAAGAACCTAATTGTAATACTGGTTTCTGTAGAAGATAATAAATTCACTTTTAGATCTGTCAAATGGGAGTTATATCAAGATGCTGAGGTTCATAGGTAGTTGATTATTTCATATGGAGCTCAGGAGAAAGGTTGAGGTTATGGATATAAAGATGAGAAATAATTGGGAGGTATAGGTGATTATCATTGGAATATGAGATTGGGTGAAATTGGCCAGAGAGAGAAAGTAAAGAGTAAGAGCACCTAAGGTAGAACTACAGGGAACATTGACATTTAAGGGTAGATAAAGAGGAACCCAGGAAAAACAATGAATGATCAGAGTCAAAAGTAGAGCTAGATTAGTATTAAGTAGAAGACTGAAATGAGGCCTTTGAATTTGACAGATTGCAAAACACAGAGAATTTGGACGTTTTTGTCATAAAAGTCAGAATTTGAATCCTGGCTCCATCTCTTATTTTACTGTGAGAATTTTAGCAAGTTACTTAACCACTGAATGTTAGTTTCTTCTTTTGAAAACTGGGGATAGGAGTTACCCCAAAGGATTCATATAAATATTAGATAAAATTAGTAAATTCATATAAAGTGCCTACTTTAGTTCCTAGCAGAAAATAGCATTTTAATAAAGAGTAGCTAGGATAATGCAACATTATTAGCAGTGGTATTATAATATTGTTGGTGACCAAAGCAATGATGCTTTCAGTGGTGGGTAGTACTGTGGTAGCTAAAAAGGAGCACAAAAACCAGATTGAGTTGAGTTAAGAAGTGAAATGCAGATAAGTTTTGTTTGGTTTTTCAAAAAGCTTTGCCTCTGTAGGAAGGAAGAGGTTATAGAGTCATTTTTATCAATAAAAAGACATTGACCAGAGTCAATTTTAGTAGAGAAATAGGGTAGAAGCTAAATTTGGAGCAGCTTAGTATGAGTGAATATGAATAGAAGATACAGTGAATATGGCCTTCAGAAAATTTTGAAAGTAGAAGGAAGAGATGTGTTCATTATTTTGGTTATTTAAAGAAAATACATTCAAATAAGTTAAAAAAATACAGAACTGAAAACAATAGAAATTCACCTGAGAATATATCCCTGTGCCTTAACTATAGTACTGTAATATGAAATTATACTATAGTATAATTTTTTTCACAATTATAAAAAGCAAAACTTACCCTAAGTCTAAGAGTTTCCACATCTGCATATGTGAATAGGCTTAAAGATATCCCCCACCCTCATTACTAAAATTCTAGTTATTGAAATTTTCTCTTATGAGTCTTAGAACTGGACACAGTAGTTCAGAAAGCCTTTGACCAGTGCTAAGGAAAATAGGAATATTGCCTTTGTAGTTTTGCCAACACTCTCATATTAAGGAAATTTGGAACCTAGTGGGGTTTTAGTTCACATAAGGTGCAAGAAAAAAACAACCCTATCAAAAAGTGGGCTAAGAACATGAATAGACAGTTCTCAAAAGAAAATATACAAATGGCCAACAAACATGAAAAAATGCTCAATATCACTAAGAATGAGGGAAATGCAAGTCAAAACCACAATGCGATACCAACTTAATACTGCAAGAATGGCCGTAATAAAAAAATAAAATAAAAAAATAGTTGATGTTGGCGTGGATGTGGTGAACAGGGAACACTTCTACATTGCTAGTGGGAATGTAAACTAGTACAACTGCTATGGAAAACAGTGTGGAGATTCCTTAAAGAATAAAAGTAGAGCTAGCTACCATTTGATCCAGCAATCCCACTACTGGGTATCTACCCAGAGGAAAAGAAGTCATTATATGAAGAAGATACTTGCTCACACATGTTTATAGCAGCACAATTTGCAATCACAAAAACGCGGAACCAACTCAAATGCCATCAATCAATGAGTGGATAAAGAAACTGTGATATATATATTTGCATACAATTTATAATGATTATATCAATTTATAATGATTAAATCTATATATGATGGAATATTACTTAGCCATAAAAATAATGAATTAATGACATTCACAGCAATCTGGATGAGATTGGAGACTATTATTTTAAATGAAGTAACTCAGGAATGGAAAACCAAGCATTGTATGTTCTCACTCTTAAGTGGGAGCTAAGCTATGAGGGTGCAAAGGGTTAAGAATGACACAGTGGACTTTGGGGACTGGGGAAGGGTGGGAAGTGTGGGGTTGGAAGATAAAGGACTACAAATAGGGTGCAGTGTACACTGCTCAGGTGATGGGTGCACCAAAATCTTACAAATCACCACTAAACAACTTATTCACATAACGAACCACCACCTGTTCTCCAATAACCTATGGAAATAATAAAGCGACTAGTACTAATAGCAAGGATGAAAATCCAGGCCTCCTAATTATTGTATGGTGTTCTACTACTATAGCTTGACAACAGAACAAAGACAAACCTTCTAGCAGCATAAAAAGAGTCAGTATTTTAAAAATCTGATAAGTTAAAAGATGAGTATTTTTATTATAAAGCATTCATCCCAATATTATTTAATAACAAACTAGAGTTATACATTTAAATTTTTATATAAATTGTGAAGTTACACATTTAAATGTGTTCACAAATAACTTTAGGAAAATATTAAATGTGTAAATTATATATTTAAAATAATTGCCTTAAAAATTCTAGATTGCTTAGCTTTTGATTTATTATAATCGTTGGAATCTTCAGATGTGCACTATTTCTGCTAATAGTTATTTCCTGTTAAGTACTTCAAATGTGCTCTGGCTAAGCTCTTTGTCTTGATTTTCTCATTTCATCTTTACAACAACTCTAAGAGGTAAGTATTCACATTATGAGAAAACTAAACTGAGTGATGTCATCAACTTGGAAAAGGTAAACAGGTTGGAGCTAAAATTATGACCATTTGATTCCAGAGTCTTTGCTTTGCACAGCTATACTGTTTTATCATTAATTTAAGCTTCTGTTTAATATAGTAGTTTTTAAAATATATCATTTGGATTCTATTTGTTTCATTTTTAATTGATATGTAATTGTACATATTTTTGGGGTAAATGTGATATTTTGATACTTGCATACAATTTATAATGGTTAAATCAAGGTAACTGTGATATCCGTCACCTCAAACATATCTTTTGTTTATGTTGAGAACATTCCAGTTCTTCTCTTCTAGCTATTTTGAATGACACATTATTGTTAATTGTAGTCATCCTTCTGTACTGTCAAACACTAGCTCTTATTTCTCCTATCAAACTATATTTTTGCACCCACTAACCAACCTTTATTCATAACCCTTTATAACCTCTTTGAAAAGAAGTTGGTTATTTGCTTCATTTTGAATTTAAACCTAATACAGCCATGTCCTCATACTCAGTATGATTTTTGTTGTGTCATTGATCATTGATGAGGATGTTAAAACATATTCCAGTTGAGAATTAACCTCATGGCGTGCTTCTTATGATTTTTTGGCAGATTCCTGTGGAATGCCTGGTGGCTCTTTGGGGGTTTTCTTTCTTACATTTAAGGCAGAAAATGTTGAGTATATCCAATATGTTGAGTACTGGAAACTTTTTAGAGTTGTAGAAAACTTTATGAAACACAAATAGTTAAAAGTAGATGAATCTGAAATATTTTAAACTGAGACTACCAGAATATTTTATAATGTTTTGCCAAATACACTGGTATCTATTTTAAACTCTTGAAGATATTGTAACCCTTGTTACTTGCTTTTCCTTTGAAAATGATGAAACTACATTTTCTCCCTTTTGTGACTCTGCTATAACATTTTTCCCCGCTCCCTAAATTTAGATTTAGAATTATTAAGGTATGTCTTTTTTATGGAATGCTTGACGTAATGTCCTTTGTTAGTTGGTCGCTTTTCAGTAGTGTACTAGTGATAGTAAAAGCATTTCAGGTAATTTTCACTGGGCGAATGCACATTTAGAGGAAGTAGTCTCAAGTCTGTGAAGAGGAAGGATAATAGCTGCTTTTAATAAAGTCTAATATATGCTAAATTTTTATTTATCTGGAAGAAAAATATCACTTTTTGAGTTATGCTTTACCTGAAAGTTGGTGAAAAAATGATTTACAGTGTTTGGTACCTTATTTTTAAATTAGCAGTTTAAATTACCAAATCCTAATATGATTTTGTTGATTTCAGTACCATTTGCAGCATTTAATGGCTTTCCCTAATATGCAACCACCTATTAAAGTACTCCTTGTGAGTAAAGTTAGCAGCCAATTAGCAGATATTAGGATATGGTTTGTTCAGGTAACAGCTGAATTTCTATATAAAATTGCATGTAAAGTAGCAAAATATAAAGATGTTTCCATTTATATAATGATACTATGCTTGTAATTTATTATTGCGTTGGCTTGGTTAAAGACTAAACTGTGAACCAGTGGAAAATTAGTTGGTCCCAGTAATTTTAGCTAAAATAATTTGAAAATACTTAGTTGTATAAAAACACTGTTGTCTGAAATAGTAAGTATTCAGTAAATGTGAGCTGTCAGTTTATAGACATCATATTTAATCCTCCTAACAATTATATTGGTTAATATTATTATACTAATTTTACAGATAAAATAACAGGTTTATCACAGTTGAGTAATCCATCTGAAGTCATGTAGCCAGAGCCAGGATTCCAACCAAATACTTCTGACTTCAGGGCCCTGGTTCTTAGCTGGTAGACTAGATTGTGATGAACTAAGATTTGACACTGGAGCTGTACTTTTCTGCAATGAACTTTCATGAAAATCTTTAACTGTCAAATAGAGTACAAGTGTTTTGCTTCTGGATGTATGTATTTTTACTATTTATGCCAATTAAAAATAACTTCTTTAGTTTCAGTCCACTAATTCAGGATTTGTGATAATTTAATGTGATAGGTAGAACTGAAAAATTACAAAGGCTTCTTTAAGTGAAATCTTACCACTGACCTTCAAGGAAAATATTGGTGGTAATGGAGAATAATAGAATTGAATTTTATGTTACTGAGTACGGGTCATGAAACTTCTTTTGAAAAGAGCAGATAGTAAATATAGTTAAATTGCCTTGAGAGCCATATGGTCTCTGTTGCTACTACTCTACTCTTCTAAAGCAGTCATAGACAATATGTAAACAAAAGAGTGGGGCTGTGTTCTAATAAAACTACAAAAGCAGGCGGCAGCCTGGATTTGGCATGTTGGCTGACCCCTGTTACAGAGAATCTTGTAATTTCTGCAATTATAAGCTAAGATTTATTAATGATGAAATGTTGTTTATACAGAGTAGATCTATTGAATGTTTTGGCCAGAACAAATTTGCCAAAAGCATAGCAAATCATAAAGGAGAATGGAAATGGTACCTAATAGTAAAAATACTTTCTCAGCATTTCTATGACTACATAGATTAATGACTTTGATATTCCAGAATATACTTATTCACTTAACTCTTAGTTTTTAGTTTTTTAAATCTTGAAAAACAACTCTGCAATTTGGAGTTTTCACTAATTCTGATAAACTGTCTTTCCTTTATCATAATTAGGAAGAGTACTGTAAAAAGACATGACACATAATTGGGTGATTTTATTTTACTGAATTTATTTTGAAAAGTGATATCAGTAGCTACACTTAGATCACAGCTTGTGTAAAGATGTACAGTTGAACTGTAAGTTCAGAAATATAGTACTTTGTTTTCAATGTCACATTTTATAGATTTCTTATAAGCAGCTTTGAAACTACAGTGCTTTTTGGAGATGCAGAATTTTAGTAAATATAAATTGTTTGTGATATTGGTTAATATGATATATTGGAAATTAAGTCTAGTATATACTTACTCTTCTCAGAGATTCGTCAGCGAACTGCAGCTCAAAGAAAACTTTCTCCAACACCAGCAAGTCCTAACCAGGGCCCTCCTCCACAAGTTCCAGTATCTCCTGGACCACCAAAGGACAGTTCTGCCCCTGGTGGACCCCCAGAAAGGACTGTTACTCCAGCACTACCATCAAATGTGTTACCAAGACATCTTGGATCCCCTGCTACTTCAGTGCCTGGAATGGGTAAACAGAGCACTTAATGTTATTTACAGTTTATATTGTTTTCTCTGGTTACCAATAAAATGGGCCATTTTCAGATGGTATGGAAATGGCATTTTATTTGAAAATAGCAGAGCAGTTATCTGATTAAGCAGGAGTTCCATATTCAATTAGCCATAACTCTTTACAGCTGGCACCTTGTGATACTGAAACCTATTTCTTGAGCTCATTTAACTGTTATGGCTTCTTTGTTTAAATGGCAATAAAACTTTGTAGTAGTAGTCTGTAGTCAACAGTATAGCACATCTTTTTATATTCAACTTTAGAATGCCTCCAGATTTATATAAAATGGAGATAGAAGAAAACACTTTTGGAATGTATTAATGATTTTTGGCTAAACTGCGTACATATATTTTTAGACATGACAATTAACATATTTCAGGAATAATACTCTTGTATTGTGGTATACAATATTTGTTAATATGGGCATAGAACCTTAGTATTTTCTGATAGATACTTTATAAAGTTCTATTAAATGAATATATTCTCTTTTATTTTATTTCATAGATTCTCTTTTCACTGTGGTGGATCTCTAGGGGAAGATCCCATTCTGAAGTGTAATAGACTATAGTACCCTGCAGTTTCTTTTGGAGTGTGATTGGGGCACGGAAGTCCATTGCTTTAGTGTAGATCGCATTGTTTTATATAGATTTCCAAGTCATATTGTTGAATGTGATAGTAAATTTTTTTTTAGATTATTTAATTCTAATGTAGATTACTTTTTTATTTCATGACTAATTACTGATATATAATTTATAAGGATTTTGAGGCTAGGCAGTAGCTCATATCAGGTAACCAGAGCATTTGTGTAGTAAAATCAATAAAAAATAGGAATGTTATTTAGTACAGTAGATGTTTTTCTTTTCCTTCAAAAATGCAGTATAAGATTTTAGAAGATTAAAAAAACTGTTCATTTACTAACAAATTAAGAATACTGACTATAAATGAAATGTATGCAAATCTTAAAACTTTAAAAATAGTTATGTAAAATAATACTTTTAAATTTGATATATAATGACAATACTTAAGGCAGCCATATATTTTATAAAATGAGAAAAGTTAAATTGATTGAAAATTACTGATCTTTCAGTTGTTATCTGGTGGATTTAAGATGCCCATGATTTGTAAATAGAAATTCCTGGTTATTTAATGAAATAACTTTTTTAGCTGTGAATGTATGGATTATATACATTTTTATATCTAACTTATTTTAAGAAAAAAATTTACAATATATAGTAATAAAAACTGTATTACACATGTAAGAATAGGGCTATAGAAGGAATAATAGCCTAGATTTTATGATTGTGTAAATATAACATGTTTTACTAAAGTTTTTAATTCGTTTCTATGTGACTGTGTTTAAATTGTACATTGCCAAAGATGTGAATGAGTTAAATAATTTATTATAAATAAGATTAATAATTAATTTTTTCTTTATGCCATATTTGTGGAAGAGAATCAGTTTAACATGTATTACCACAGGGCTCCCATATGTTTGAAAATTAATAACCAGCAGGTACTTGATAATTTGCCAAGCTGTGTAAAAATGACCAGTATTCTTACAATGATTGCTTTTGATGTTTGTATTAATTACCATTGTCTAGAACAGCATGAATATAAAGATGCATGTGCAAAACTTTTAAGATATTTTTATGAAATCTGTTATTTCGTGTATCCGGATTCTTTTGTGGGTATGTTCACTTTAAATATGTAGAAGTAAAATATTGTAGCAAAAGTTATGTTGGCTTAAATGCTTTCCAAATCTAATATGGCTTGCTTATTCAAGTTGAAAATCTGATAATGAGGGATGACCATGTCTGGATTCAAGATTATTTCTCGATGATAATAATTAAATGTCGTTAGCACAAATAAACCAGTAACTTAGCTTATGGATTTTTTTTTTTTTTTTTTGAGACAGAGTCTTGCTCTGTTGCCCAGACTGGAGTGCGGTGTCATGGATCTTGGCTGACTGCAACCTCTGCCTTCTGCGTTCAATCGATTCTCCTGCTTCAGCCTCCCCAGTAGCTGGGAGTACAGTCATGTGCCACCACTTCTGGCTAATTTTTAAAGCAATGGGGTTTCACCATGTTGGCCAGGCTGTTCTTGAACTCCTGACCTCAGGTGATCCACCCACCTTGGCCTCCTATAGTGCTGGGGTTACAATCATGATCCACTGCACCCTGCTACTGATGGAATCTTAAAAGTGTACTTGAGGGCCAGGTGTGGTGGCTCACACCGGTAATCCCAGCACTTTGGGAGGCCAAGACGGGGATCACCTGAGGTCAGGAGTTCAAGGCCAGCCTAACACTGTGAAACCCTGTCTCTACTAAAAATATAAAAATTAGCTGAGAGTGGTGGCAGGCACTTATATCCCAGCTACTTGGGAGGCTGAGGGAGGAGAATCCCTGGAACCTGGGAGGCGAAGGTTGCAGTGAGCTGAGATTACACCACTGCACTCCAGCCTGGGCAACAGAGCAAGATATGTTTAAAAAAAAAAGAAAGAAAGAAAGAAAAAGGTGTACTTGATTTCTAATACTAAGAACTTGCTCTAGAACCTAACTTTTATTTACTAATAGCTATAATTTTGACATCAATTGCCCTTTTATAGATGGTAATAGCCTTTACATTTGTGATTACTTAAAAATTGAAATTCTTTTTTATTCCTTTAAAATATTAGTATAATACAGTATTACTATCCTAAAGCCATCTTGAATACTTTAAAGATTTTATCACAGCCATTTTGAAACCCTTGTATCCGTATATTGCAAGGCTTCTTTCAACAGGGTTCCATTTTGTTTCAGAGTCTTCTATGAAGTCTCCATGTAAACCTCCATTGCTACTCACCTTATTAGGTTCATTCTGTTTTGTTTTACAAAAGCAAATAACACATTTTATTTTATTCTGTCACTTTCTTCTCAGTGCCTTCTGTGTTGTCTCAATTCCGAGTATCTCCTGCAAATAGTTCTCTTTCAATTTTCAGGGGTTATGTAGGGTTACAATTCATAAGTTTGAATGTGTAACTCTTTATTTTTATCATTACTTTTATATAAAATAAAATTATTAACTAAATTTTATGTGCTATTCTTCCACTCCCTACTTACCATTAATCTCTTCTGATATTGTCTAATTTATTATATGAACACAGTATATTTCTCTTTATTTAGGTCATTAATATCTTTCAGCAGTGTTTTGTAGTATTTGGTGTATAGATTTTGCACGTTTTTTGGTTAAATTTACATCTAATTATTTCATATTTTTAATGCTATTATAAATGGCATTGTTTTATTAACTATTTTCCAACTGATTATTGCTAGTATATGTAGAAATACAATTGATTTTTGTATATTGCTCTTGTATTCTATAACCTTGATAAATTAATTTATTGGCTCTATCTAGTCTGATAACTTTTTTTGTAGATTAAATAGTATTTTCCACCTAGACAGCTACATTGTCTGAATAAAGAAAATTCTACTTCTCCCTTTCCAATCTGGTTTTCTTTTATTTATTTTTCTTACCTTATTACATGAGTGAGAACCTTCAGTACAGTGTTAATTCCTATTAATACTATGAGTGGACCTCCCTGCCTTTTTGTTGGTCTTAGGAAAAGAACAATTATTCTTTCACATTTTAACATGATGTTAGCTCTAGGGTTTTTTTATTTTAATAAATCCTCCTTTTCAACTTGAGGTGCCCATCTATTCTTACTTAGCTGAAGGTTTTTTGTTTTTTTTTTTAAATTAGTAATAGATTATGGATTTTTTCAAATGCTGTTTCTACATCTATTGAGATGTTTATATTGGGATTTGTTTGTTTCTTTGTTTTAATGCCTGTTCATATAGTGAATTAAATTGACTTTTAAATGTTAAACTTCCTTTGCTTTCCTGGAATAAATCTCACTTTATTGTGATGAATTATTTTATATTCATGTTATTGGATTCAGTTTGCTAATATTTTGTTAAAAATATTGATATCAGTACTCATTAGGAATATTGGTCTGTGTTTTTTTATTTTCTCCTTGTCATAACTTTGTCTGGTTTTGGTATCAGAGTTATGTTGGTTTCATGTAAGTATTCCCTATTTATTTTTCTGAACAATTTTTGTAGAATTGGTATTATTTTTTCCTTAATTTAAATGTTCAGTGGATTTGATCAGTTGAAGCATCTAGGCCTGTTTTTTTTTGTTTGTTTCTGAGAGAAAAAGGTGTTTTTGTTTTTTTACTAAAAATTTAGTTCCTCTAAGAAAACTACGAATATTACATATGAACATAGATGCAAAAATTCACAATAAAATTTAACAAATCAAATAACTATTTTTATCATCTTGAGTGAACTTTGGTAGTTTGGTAGTCTTTCAAAGAGTTTGTCCATTTTATCCAACTTATAGAATTTATCGGCATTAAGTTGCGTGTAACATTCCCTAATTATCCTTTTAGTGTTTTTACAATCTGGAGTTAGGCCATTTTTCTCATTTCTGATATTAGTAGTTTGTATCTTCTTCCCCCCGCCTCCCCCCATTAGTCTGGCTAGAGGTTAACAGTTATATAGATCTTTTCAAAGAACCATCTTTTCTTTTGTATTTTCTATTGTATTGATTTCCTCTCTGATCTTTATCATTTCTTCTGTACTTTGGGTTTCATTTGCTATTTTCATAATGAGGAAGCTGAAATTATGGATTTTAGTCCTATCTTCTTTTGTAATATAGGTGTTTAACATTACAAATTTTTCTCTCAGTACTGCTTTATCTGCATATCATAAATTTTGATTTTTTTCCCACTTTCATTCAATTTAAAATACTTTCTAATTTTCCTGTTTTCTTTGAGTCCTGGGTTATTCAAATGTATGTTATTTAGTCACCAATATTTGGAGATTTTTCAGTTGTTTATCTGCTGCTGATTTCTAATTTAATTCTTTTGTTATAAAACATACATTGTGTTATTTGAATCTTTAAAAGTGTATTGATACTTATTTTATGTGTAAGAATGCCATGTATTGGTAAATGTTTTCTATTTACTTGAAAGAACATATATTCATGGGTGACTGTTTCCAGAATCCCCCAGCGGATACCAGAATCCACAGATGCTCAACTCCCTTATATGAAATGGCATAGTATTTGCATACAATCTATACATATCCTTCCATATACTTCAAGTTATCTCTAGATTACATATAATGCATAATACAGTGCAGTCAGTTATCTTTTAAGGTGATTTAAATAATAAAAAGTTTTACATATTTACCCATGTGATAACTGTTTTAGATTCTTTATTCCTTTGTGTAGATCTTACTTTCTATCTGCTATGACTTTACTTCTGCCTTAAGGGCTTCTTTTTAACATTTCTTGTATTGCTCTTCTAGTGATGAATTCTTTCAGTTTTTTATATCTGAAAATATCTTCATTTAAAAAAGATGTTCACAGTAGATATAGAATTTTTGACAATTTTTTATTTCAGAACTTTTTTTTTTAATTGCATTTTAGGTTTTATTGCATTTAGGGGTACATGTGAAGAACATGCAACATTGTTGCATAGGTACACACATGGCAGTGTGATTTGCTGCCTTCCTCCCCTTCACCTATATCTGGCATTTCCTTTCTTTCAGAACTTTAAAGATTGTTTCATCGTTTTCTGGCTTGCATCTTTTCTGATGAGAAGTCTGCTATTATTCTTATCTCTTTCTCTGTACATAATGTATTTTTTTCCAGTTGTTTTTAATATTTTTCTCTTTATTATTGGTTTTAAGCAATTTGGTCATTCACTGTCTTGGAACAAAATTATGTTTCTTGTGCTTGGGATTTGTTGATATTTTTGAATATGTGCATTTATAGCTTTGATCAAATTTAGAAAATATACATTATTTCTTTACATATTTTTGTCTTTTTCTTCATTTCGCTCCTCTTCTTGATGGATTCCAATTATATATATTGGCTGCTTGAGGTTGTTCTGTGGTCTTGCTCTGTCACCCAGGCTGGAGTGCAGTGGTATGATCATGGCTCACTGCAGCCTTGACCTAGGTTCAAACAGCCCTCCTACCTCTGCCTTCTGAGTAGCTGGGACTAAGATGCATGTAACCACACCCAGCTAATTTTGGTATTTTTTTTTAATAGAGATGGGACTTTCTGCTATTGCCCAGACTGGTCTTGAATGCCTGAGCTCAAGTGATCTGTCTGCCTCAGCCTCTCAAAGTGCTGAAATTACAGGCATGAGCCACTGCACCCGGGTGTCATTTTGTATGGTTTCTATTGCTATGTCTTAAAGTTCACCAGTTTTTTGTGTGTGCAGTTTCTGAACTGGTGTACACATAATCTGGATTTTTTATACTAGACATTAATCTGTAGAAATTCAATTTGGTTTTAAGTTTTTTTCATGTCTACTTAGCATACTGAATCTTCTAGATTCTCAAACATGAAATACAGTCATAAGAATTAGTTGTCTATTAATTCAGTCATTTTTCATAATTTCTGGGTCAGTTTTGATTGATTTTTCTTATTGGTAATATTTTCCTGCTTATTGGCATGTCTAGTAATTTTTAATCTGATGCCAGACATTGTGAATTTTACCTTATTGAATGCTAGATTTTAAAAATTTCTATACAGTACTCTTCTGAATACCCAATGGCCTGTGTGTTAGGAGGTTTTTCCTTCCTAATGGAAATGGGCAATATTCTTGGCCCTGTATGAACACTTTCTTTTCACATTTTTGGGTAATTTTTCCTCCATCCTCAGATAGTTTTCTCACATGCATGCACCAATCAGTACTCTGCTGAATTCTCTAGTAAACCCTCTATAGATCTTTGTTGTTCTTTTTCTGTGCCTTCTCTCCTCCTTGGTACTTTTTCTTGTGAACTCAAGCTGCCTTGGCCTCCTCAGAATTCTGGCTTTGTCTCCTCAACTATGAGAGTCTGCTACCCTTCAGCTGGGTTTATTTTCCTTTCACTGCTGAGTAAAAACTCTATAGGCAATAAGCTGGGGCAGATGTAGGGCGTGTCTTGTTTTTAGTCTTCTCAGGGAACAATAACCTACATTGCTTGATATCCTGTGTCTTTAAAACTGTTACTTCATATGTTTTGCACAGTGTTTTAGTTGGGACGTTAAATCTGACTCCTGTAACTCTATTATGATCTGAAATGGAAGTCCCCTGACTTACGATTACATAGATTTTTAAGAGTTGGAGCATTTTAAAAAATCAGTTTGAACAGAATTAAGCATAATTGTATTTGCTAATAGATTATATAGTAGGAATCTAGTAGATTATGTAGATTAGCACATATTTAAATATATTTTTGTAGTGTAGTATTTTTAATGAAAATTTGAATAGTCTTCAGAGATTTGTAAGAATTATTATTTTGTAATTTTGTTAAAACCTTTTAAAAGTGTTAACAAGCATAGATAGTTCTTGATAATAGAATTAAATTTTATGTGTATTTCATACATATAAATTTTATATGTATTTATTTAATAGGTCTTCATCCTCCAGGTCCACCTTTAGCAAGACCTATTCTCCCCCGAGAACGAGGCGCTTTGGATAGAATTGTAGAATATTTGGTTGGTGATGGTCCACAGAACAGGTAATATTTACTGGGGTGGTAGATAAATGGAAATGAAATCAGGATGTGTATGTGTACACACACTAGATGTTCTACAGTTTTGTGGCACCTATTTTCTGATTTTAGAGCATAAGGGAATATTTTATAGCCCTGCAAAAGAATACATATTCAATTGTTTGACAGTAGAAGTTTTGACAATGTAGTCTGCATTAAATCCATTTGGAAAAAATATTAGCTCTGCTATAACTTTTAGAGAAAGTGGATTATTTCACTGAAACTTTTAAACTTAAAGAGCAAATCCTTATAGTGCAATTCTGATAGGTTCTAAGAAATGGAGCTTTATAGATACCAGTACTGGACTTGGTGATAGTAGTACTTTTAATAACATTAGGAGCAATTTGCATGTATTTAGTACTTAACAGTTCTGAAAATGCTTTTCCAGTTATTCTTACAATAACTCTAGGAAGATCGTGTGATATGTGCAGAGTAATGATCAAAGTATAGATTTTTTAAAAATTCATAGGATAGTAGGTGTTTGATAGCCCTCCTAATTATGTTATTCAAAATAGAATGACATTTGATACAGGCAAGTATTTGTTGAGTATATCCACAGAGAACTGAGAAAGTATATAAATAGAAAATGAGAAATATGTTTAGTGTAACTGGAAAAAGTATAGGAATCATGTATAGAAATTAATCTTTGGGTGGGACTAAACAAAAATATGTTTATTTGCTAGAAGACTTCTCAGGTTTTAATAATATTCCTTGTGAATCTCTAAGAGGGTTCCAACTTTCCTTATCTGACCACAGATTTGGAGGCTTTCATCCTCAGGACTATACTTTGGGAAATACCAAATTTTTTTTTTTTTTTTGAGACGGAGTTTCGCTCTTGTTACCCAGGCTGGAGTGCAATGGCACGATCTTGGCTCACTGCAACCTCTGCCTCCTGGGTTCAGGCAATTCTCCTGCCTCAGCTCCTGAGTAGCTGGGATTACAGGAATGCACCACCATGCCCAGCTAATATTTTGTATTTTTAGTAGAGATGGGGTTTCACCATGTTGACCAGAATGGTCTCGATCTCTTGACCTCGTGATCCACCTGCCTCGGCCTCCCAAATTTAAGTGTTCAGTTATCAAATATGTTTCTGCTAACTTAGTAAAGACATATTCATTTAACTCCTGTTTAGTTTTTTTAAATTTGATGTATAAATTATGTTTTTAAATATTTTAAATTTGGGCTTTGGTTAATTTTTTTTTAACAAATATTGTGTATGTTTTACTATCACGTAATTTGTTATGGCATATTTAGCTACATTAAAATATAAATTAGCCATGATGGGTAAAATACCCTCTCCCATAAGCTTTGCCTGCATTTGTAACTGGTTTGTTCATTTTTCCTTATGGTGTAGGTATGCACTTATATGTCAGCAGTGTTTTTCTCATAATGGCATGGCTTTGAAGGAAGAGTTTGAATATATCGGTAAGTTTTATTGGGCAATGAGATTTAAGTATTTTACTTTTAAATATTTTATTCTATGCCATTTTCTATGTGTTGTCACTTTATTTTATATACTCTCTTTGTATACATTGGTTAGGCATATTATCCTTATTTTGGTACATAGAGCAAAGCAGGGAAGACAATTTAGACTGCTTCCTATATAATGAACAGCCTCTAGGCCAGTTGTTCGCAAAGCCCACTGTGCATCACTGTCACCTGAAGAGATTAAAATAATTATGATACCCAGGACCCATTTACAAAGAGTCTCCTTTAAGGGACCGACTATGGGGCCCAGGCATCAGTACATTTTTTAAAGCTCTGCAGATGATTCTCATGTGTAACCACTATTAAAAACTACTGTGGTAAATTAAAAATGCTTCTAAAATACTGTGTACTGCATTTTCTTGGGTACATGTGTAAGGTTCTGGATTTTAAAATACCTAATGATTCTGGTGACTAGAAATGTAATCTCACTAATTCATTTAAATCATTATTTGCTATCAACCTCCTATGTAACTTATTACATAATTAGCCTGCTATATAACCTGTTATGCCTTTTCTGCCTTTAATTTTAAGTATTACAATTTTAATTTTAATAAGTAGGAAATATGCTGTAAATTAGTTCTGTTTAGAACATCTATCATATTATTAAAATAACAAATACAGTAACTTTTAAAGGGTTCTTTTGAGTATCTCTGCACTAAGTAATCTTGTGAGTTAACTAATTAGTCCTTGAACTTTGTTTGGTTTGTGGTTTTGCTTATTTTTAAAATATTCTCTGCAGCTTTTCGATGTGCCTACTGTTTTTTCTTGAACCCCGCAAGAAAAACCAGACCTCAGGCTCCAAGACTTCCCGAGTTTAGTTTTGAGAAGAGGCAGGTGGTGGAAGGTTCAAGTTCAGTTGGCCCCTTGCCATCAGGAAGTGTGCTTTCATCAGACAACCAGTTTAATGAAGGTATGGATATGTTAAACAGTTTTATCCCTTAATAACATGTTGTTATTTAACAGTAATAAAAGCATAATGCTTTTAGGTAAGGATGGATTAATTTATCAGATTTTGCCGCATGGATATATCGGCTGTTGCTCTGTTACTATAGCCTCCTGTGTGATTGGTGTGATTTTTTCACTTTTAACATGTAGATTGTATTGTGATAAGCAACATCTAGCATCAGCTAGTTAAACATTCTTTATGGAGTGACCGTTTCTAAAAACCGTTGGGAGATTTGATTAGTAATATTTTCATGGGATAATTTTTTCAATTTATCTGAATGAAACAGATTATTGGAATTATGAAACAACTACTCAAAGGATAAAATATAAGATTTGTGATTAACATTGATAAAATAGGTTTGTATCTACCACATGAATTGGTAGATATTACCAGGAAGCAGGAAACTTTGGAATTATAACATTATCCTTGCATTTTTTTGGATGACTGTATCAGTAGGACTGATATTTCATTGAAACAGACAATTTATAAAGGTTCACAAGATTAACATTGCCTTTGACATAAAAATCAACTTTATTTTAGAGAAACAGAATATATCAGAATTTATTGGGTTTTAGAATTCATCTCACAATTCTGTTTTAGGAATTCTTGAGGAGGTTTCATGAAAAAATGGAAAAGATTAGGTGGGAGATTTGACTATTGCCAGCTCTTTCTTACTACAGCATTAATATTTGGTTAGGAGCTCTTTGTTAATCAGCTCTGAATTATAAAGCTTGCCAAAATTATGAGCTAGGCTATAATATTTTGGTGCTATGTGTGATATAGAAAAAATATGCATATTAGAAGTTTAGTTCCCATAATTTATTTATCAGTCAAGATTCTTTTTAATTTCTAGTAATTATAATTTATATATACTTGATATCTTCTTCATAAAAACATTGAGTACTGTAAAAGTTGCTTTAATTGAAAACATGATATGAAGCAGTGAATTTTCAGATATCAGAAATTTAGTATGGGATTTGAGTATCTATGTATTTTTTTTAACTTTGAAGAGTGAACCTAAAATGCTTGTGTTGAATTGGGCTTGGCTTTTGGCTTACTAACAAATATTGAAACGAATTTGAATACAGATAGCTGTGAGAGAGGCCTGTATACTTTCAACACTGAATGAATGCATTCATCTTCTCCAAGTCTGCAGCATCAACTCCAAACAGAATGACAATTTTTTTCTTTTGCTTAAGTCGTGCCCTGAGCTGCATGCAGTCACATGCAAACCACCTGCCTTACCATTGCAGCCTCTTGGAACTGAAAATTAAAGGATTTCATACTGAAGATGCCTAGAGGAAAATCTGAAGTCATTTCTATCACTAGTCCTGTTTAGAGAAGCTAAAGTGAATATTTGAAAGATAATAGTTGGGACAAAAAAAAAAAAATAGACAAGACAAGAAAAAACAGACAACAGAGTGAAAATCTTGATAATGAGTCCCATATTTTATATCTTCTGCTAAGATCAAGGTGGATAGTTAGCAAACAACACCCAGCTATACCTTTCCTTCTCATCTAATCTAGGAGGAGCAATACCCCAGATGTCTCATTTTCTGTCTGAAATCTCTGGAAAGAAGTCTTACTGGCTCAAACTCAACCCAAATAAGGTAATGTTATTAGGTGAAGACAAAACTTGAGGCAGAGTTTGATAACTCCATAATGCTAAAAACTGAAGCAACAATTCCATTTGGTTAAGATAGTTTCTAGAATAATAACTTTCATACTTCTCTTTGGATTCATCAAAGTGGCCATAAGCATCTTTTTCTTCTTTGACTTTCCAGAAGACTGAAACTTTTCTGAAGACTTCTAACTCAACACTATGACACACAGTTATCAATTCCAAGCTGGCTTCCTTTGTAAACAACTAGAAGTATTTCTTATGAACAGATGAAACTGCATTTGTTTTGAACACTGGTGGCTTATGATTATATTGAACTATTAATTAAAACCATACCATCTCAATCATCTACTCTTTGCTAACAGCCAGTGTTTTAGATTTCTGATTTCTAAATGATATAGATACTTGAGGTCTGAAGAAAAACTCTGCTTTAATTCTTATATTATTAAAAGTACTGAAGTGGCTCCTTGATAGCAACAGAGATTGTAGAGATTAAGTTATTGAAGTTACAGATAGAACCAAAAGATAACTTTCTTCCATCTGAACTTTTCCTTAAACAGATACCAGTAACCGTTTTTATGAACAATCAAGAATTAATAGAAGAAATATATATTTTTCAATCTGTGATATAAGGATTTTGAAATTAAGTTTTGCCTGGATTCTGATATTGGAAGATTTTGCATTTAGGATGAGGCACAAAGCTGTTAAAATTTCTGGACCGCTCTTTAGAAAAACTTACAGAATCTTGGAAAGTTTTCATCAAAGGAGGAGACCTAGAAGAAATTTCTCCCATTAATTTCTTACCTGAATACCTAGAATATTTTTTTTTCTGGAATTTTACATCCAGATGCCTTGGTAATAGATTATTAAAGAAATAACGAGAAATTGGGTATATAGATTGTCTTTTTGAGGACATACTAAATATGATATGCCAAGAAATGAATTGCTTTTAGGTTCCTTAGTTTCTTTTATGGTTAAATAAATAGCACCATAATACTTGATTCTCTGCTAATTCACATTAAAGTGGTTTATCAGTTTTACCTTTTTTAGAAAATGTACTTTCTAAATACTGATATATAGGATCCTTTTTATGATATGTGATAATCATTGGAGTTCTAGGTTTCTACATTGTTAGTATTCTAGTGCAGTGATTTTTTTGACTACCATGTTTAAAAAATGTTAATGTTGATATTGTGTTTTTGTTGCTCAGTTGTGTTTGTCTAGGTTTCATGCAATAATTTCAGTAGAATACAGTTTTTCTCCAATTAGAAATAACTTCCTAATAATAAAACTCATGGTATCTAATCAATACTATCAAAAATAGCAAGCAAAATTTATATAAGGTGAAATTATAATGTAATTTTAGTCCTTCCCTTTCTTTTATATAAAATACTGTTACCATTAGATTGTGCTGAACAAGGGAAAATTCTGTGTTTAATATTTTTGTTATGATGCACCAGAAAATTAAACTATTTGGTAATGTAAATTTTGTTGAATTCCATGTATTTACCAAATCCATTAAATAATGTTCTTATACCTTTGTTTATATTTACTTATGTGCTACTTTCTCAAGATAAAAACTTGCTTATAGTATGTTTTTGAATGTTCATTTTAGACATAGAGATCATTTGGTCTTCTGACTCCCTTTTCTAAAACACCTTCACTTAGTAGTATAGTTTTTGATCATTGCCTAATAAACTCTTAGCCAGGCATAGTGGCTTACCCCTGTGATCCCAGCACTTTGGGAGGATCACGAGGTCAGGAATTTGAGACCAGCCTGGCCAATATGGTGAAATCTTGTCTCTACTAAGAAATACAAAAATGAGCCGGGCGTGGTGGCACACACCTGTAGTCCCAGCTACATGGGAGGCTGAGGCAGGAGAATTGCTTGAACCTGGGTGGTGGAGGATGCAGTGAGTGGAGATTGTACCACTGCACTCCAGCCTGGGCAACAGAGTGAGACTCTGTCTCAAAAACAAAACAAAACAAAACAAAAAACTCCTGTCTAATTGATTTGTTCAGAAATGGTAAATAATTAATGATATTCTATGTGTTGAATACTAACGATTTTCTTATGAGTGGTTATAATTTAATTGAATTTTATATATTGAGTCATTTGGTAAGTTTGTAGCCTACATATATACTGGGCACTGATGTGTTAGCAAGGCAAAATTTTTATGTGTTAGCAAGGCAAAATTTTTATGTGTTAGTAAGGCAAAAATTTATGAAGTTGTTTTGCTAGACTATTATTTAATTTTCTTAAAAAATTGTTCTTTCAAGAACTAGAGTAAAAACCTAAATATGATATTCTTACATGTTTTTACATGCATGTAGTTTATAGGTAAGGCAGTGATATTCCTTATATAATTATGCTGTTTTATGAGTTTCAGTTTTCTAGCTGAGTTTAGACTATGCCCAAACAACTGGAAGCCAATTGTTACTATTTGGTTTAAAAAAAAAACTCTCTTAAGAATATTGAGGCTGGGGTGGGCTGATGGCAGGAGTGGGGAAAGAAAGAAATTGCATAGATTATTTTTTGTTTTATCACATTGTGGTTTATTGTTTTCTTGGCATTATAGATGCCAGAGTGAATTTTAAATTTTTTCTTATAGATGGAATTAGGTTATTCAGGTAATTGTTTCATATCTTTGTCTTGCACTGGGCCATACAGTGAAGAGTAGGGTTCTTTAATTAGTGTGAACACAAAGCCTGGTTTCTCTTATAGTATTTTATGCCCAAATATTAACATCTTCAGAAATATATTTGTTCCAACAAGCTGTTTTAAACTACAACTTCATGGAAGAAATTTGCTGTTTTTGTTAGAATAGGCAAATGATATGCTTCCATAGAAATGAAAAAAGCACGTTTGTTATACATTAATCTTCTTATAAAGCTTTGTGGTTATTAAATTGATATGTAATTATCTGTTAATCTTTTACACTTAATTATTTAGATCTTGTTTGATGACTTCTTACAAAATGGCATTGGCATCCAAACATCAATTAACTATCTTATTTAGACTGGCTGATGTCTACATTGTGTCATGTCACATACCAATTTTTTGTAGTCTTACTGCTATTAAAAAATTGCTTTTTTGCAAATTAACCCAGGAGAAGAAAAGTAATCATTAATAGGCTCTTTGATTATTTTCAATCTCCACCCATCATTTCATCAGTTTTGTAATCTTTCACATATTCTCTGAAATATAATAGTGACTGGAAAACTTTGTGTATCATGTTGTTTTCTGATTATGATAGCACATGGTGTTTCTTTGAATTCTTGTGTTGCAGACATTTAAAAATTTCAGGATTGTAGTTCTCCTCCTTGCATTAACCACTTCTTTATGGCCCCAGAATTTGTATATTAAATTAGCTTTGACTAGTAAAGTTTATTTTTGAAAATAGTAACATCACAAAACTTTAATATGACAAGCCTTGAATTTTGATACCTCTCCTGTTTCAATACAGTATTGAGGCAATCTGTCAGACAGAATATGACAAACTATGTGGGCCTGTTTTCACTTAAACATGTTTATTGGTGAGTTACATCCTGGATTCTGAGCTTTTTATTTTTTCATTTCTTGTGGCTTTATTGGTTTGTTTCAGAAGTACTAAACTATAAGAAATTGTGAAGTTCTTGCCAAGTAAATATTGCTGTATGGCCAGAGAGTTATGGAAAACCATGACTCTTTAAATTCTATCTTGGATAAATTCTGTGAGGGTAGTATTACAAATGATTGGTGACTCCTGAAGTTTTCCACAAATAACTTGTTTGCTCCTGTAGCAGAAATGATTTGTAGTTGCCTGTAGTTTCATTTGCCCTTTCTGCTTTTCCTTTCTGCTCTGGAACATTGAAATAACAAAATTCGAGTGACTTACTGATTTTCTAACTTGGATTTTTGTAAGATTCCAAGGGTGTAGCAATGCCACTTTAAGTTCCATATTAAGATACAAATAAGATTTTTAAAAACGAAATTTGGTACAAATTAATTTATGGACTTTTTTTTGCTACTTTTTGTGATTATAGGAATGTTTCATGTAGGAAAACATCATTAAGTTTTACTATAATTTAATAACTAAAATGTTTTTAATTGTGGAATTTGGGCCGTTATTCTGCATATAAAAAGGAGGAAGGTGGTTATAATTAATTATATAAGCCAGAGTCCAAGATACCTCTATACCTCTTTGAAGAAATTCTTCTTTTTTTTTTTTTTTTTTTTTTTTTTTTGAGACAGAGTTTCGCGTTTGTTACTCAGGCTGGAGTGCGGTGGCGTGATCTCGGCTCACTGCAACCTCCGCCTCCTGGGTTCAGGCAGTTCTCCTGCCTCAGCCTCCTGAGTAGCTGGGATTACAGGCACGCGCCACCATGCCCAGCTAATTTTTTGTATTTTTAGTAGAGACGGGGTTTCACCATGTTGACCAGGATGGTCTCGATCTCTTGACCTCGTAATTCTTTTAAAATATTTTAAAAGTATTGTCATAGAGTATGTGAGATATAGATAATTTGTATTTATTAAAACTGGTATGGTAAAACCATGGATTTCTAAGACTTCCATATTAACACATGTGCATATAACACATAATTTATTTGTAAAACAATTTTATTTATTTAGCAAAACTGGCCTGTATTATACAAGAAACTTAATTAGAACTTTTCACTAGGACTGGCCTTCCCTCCAGATTTTTTGAATCAGTAACATTTGTAGTATATCATAAGCAATCACCTGTGAGAGTAGAAAAATCTGTTTTTTTTTTCCCGTAACTGATGTGGTTTAGCCATATTTCTCCTAGCAAAAATATTAATTGCTATTTTTTACAAAAATAAATACCTTAAAGCTGGATTTTTATCTGTAATGTAGAAATACGTGTCCCAAAGGTTGTCTGCTCCAGTTATTCCCTCCCCTATCCTGTTCTTTAAAGAATTAAAGGCAGTTTATTTAATACAATTGTTATATTATTAAGGGATTTGAATTCAATCATACTTAAAAAGAGTTAGAGGTTAAAAGGAGTAAATTTTCATGTAGGGACTAGTACCCTTACTTAGCTTCTGCTATGGAGGTGGGGTTGAAAGACCCTTCTCTTTCTCTCCCTAGCATGCTAGGTATGTAGCACATTCTGACCCAGAGGTTAAATACCGAGGACTTGTTTCTTGCAGAGGGATGAGGAGAGAGACTTGTCATGCCTTTGAAAAAGGTAGACCCTGACTTCCCGGTTTTTGGATAATAGAGTCGTACATCAGTGTAGGAAAGCACCATCCACCCACACCCACACATAAAAGTACACATTTACACATTGCTCACAGGGTTGCCTGGACACAAGGGAAACAATTTCTTCAGGAAACAATCTGGACATTAATACATTTGCATTGTTTGCTGGACTGTGGTATTATAGCACATAATTCTTTTGGGACTATGATTTTTGGACATTCAACTTTCAGATGTGTCTTTAGGAACTTACTTTTTATGAAAATATGGGACATTAGAAAATGTATGTTTATGGGTTTGTCTAAGTTATTTTTTTTCTTCAATCATACTGTAAAGGGAGTTAGGTACTTATTTTAAAAGATTTTAAGGATAGTGTTAGACAACTGTATGATTTCTCTCTCTCTCTCTCTCTCTCTCTCTCTCTCTCTCTCTCTCTCTGTGTGTGTGTGTGTGTGTGTGTGTGTGTGTGTGTGTGTGTATCTTTTGCTTGCCTTATTTAGCAGTTTTAACATTTGGGTATTCCTAAAGTCTTGAATCTTTATCTTTTCAGAATCTTTAGAACAAGATGTTCTTGGTAATAGTACAGAGCAGACAGATGACAAAATACCAGCTACAGAACAGACAAACCAAGTGATTGAAAAAGCATCTGACTCAGAGGAGCCAGAGGAGAAAGAAGAGACTGAGAATGAGGAAGCCTCAGTGATTGAAGAGAAAGAAGAGACTGAGAATGAGGAAGCCAACTCCACAGTTCCCAGAGTTGATTCTATTCCTGATCCTGAACTAAGTGGAGAGTCTTTGACAGCAGAGTAGTAAATGCTTCCACGTGCCTTCAACTGGATATTTATAGTCTTATTGATGTCAGTTATTGCTTTTTCGGTGGTACTTTCTTTTCTTGCCTGTCTAAGGGTATGCTTGTGTATCATTTGAATTCAGATTGCCTAGCTATTTGAACATCGCAAAGTTATATATACTAGGTATTAAAATTAAAAGCAAGTGATATCACTGAAGTAAGATCCTTTTGAATGTACAAAGACTCACACTATAGAGACAGCTTTTAGATATTTTTTGTCTATTCTCAAAGTAAACAAACATGATTGCATTTTGTTTTCTGTATGTATAACCTGTAAATATCCATCTTGGCATAGGAAGAACTTTGGTTAAGAGCAAGTTCTCTAATTGTGTTTGTTTTAAGGAATGAAACTCAGTTAAGATTTTGACTACTTCATTATTAAAAATTGGTAGAAGTTTAGCTCCTGAGATATTTACAACTGGGGGAAATGTCTACTTAGGTGTTTACATTGAGTGGTATGAAAGTTGTAGTTATTACTACATAGTCACTGGTACGAATTCTCAATAAGAATGCAATGGAACAGTTAAGTAAAACTGTAACTATGTAGGCACTGGTACGAATTCTCAATGAGAATGCAATTAAACAGTCAAGTGCAGTGTTTTTCATGTCTTTAAACTGGGCTAACGGCACGTGATGTATGTGATTAGTTTATATTTACACATTAGCCTATAGGAAATATTTCTGCACTTGACTGTACTTGAATTCTGAGCATTATTTATACAAGTAAAATGATGATATATATAAGTGAATTTTGTGCTCTTGTTTATATTTTATTAAGGAAAATAAAAAAAATCTGGCATCAGTTTCATTTTGTTAAATATCTAGTCTTCTTCAAACAGTATCTTGGTGGGTGACTTGGCTACCTGAAAAATCTTAGGAGGAAGAGCTCACAATACAATACATCTGTAGATTCTGCTTAGAGCAAATTATGATACTTTTATTCAGACTCGTTTTCCTTCTGGTTAAGAGAAATAGTGACATTTAGAGGTTCTAATCAGAAGTTAGGTTTTTCTGATTCAGGAACATCTTAGGCCAGCCATTTGTAATTTTTAACTTTGAGAAACAAGTTTTGTGAGAATAGATAGTGAGTTGCTGGTAGTTAATTGAATTTAATATTTGTATTAAGGATTAACTGGAAAAAAATTGGACTCAGTGGTAATTCTTGGACCTTAAATACAGTGTGATTATCTGTTATGGCCTCCTTTTATCTCTCTCCTCCAATATTAAAAAAAAAAGAAATCAAGTTATTATGCTGAAGGCAAAAATATACCTGTATAAAAATGGTGCATCTGGCTAATGTTTCTTTATACACAGTTTCTTAAAAACTGAACAAAATATTTTTATCATTTAAAAATCTATTTTTATGATATAATATCTCCTATCTGACTTTTTTTTTTTTCGAAGGAACTCAATCTGTTAACAGTCTGGGACATCTTGGTATAGTAACCAGAGTTTTTGAGCCTACTGTACTGGGCTTAAATTCCACTACTGTAGTCTTGGGCAAGTCACCTAACCTCACTGAGATTATTTTTTTCATCTGTAAAATGGGAAGAATTATATTTATTTTTGAGAGGTATTGGGATAATTAAAAATAATTTAATGTGCCTAGCACCCTACCTGATGATGGCATTTATTATTATTGATGCCTTTAAAATATGGAAGGACCATAAGTTTTTCCTCTTGCAGATGAGGAAATTAAAAAGGAATACAAATGTGTAATTCAGCTGCTCAGATTCAAGCCAATGTTTTCTGTATCAACTTTCCTTTAGTGTATGTATGTATATAAATACATAGATTAAGGAAATAGGAAACTGAAACTATAGAATATAATCTTTTTTAAGGTGATGAATTTCATCAGGTTTTTTGTATGTTATTGACCCATACACATTTTAGCAACATCTCACTTAGTCATGTTGTTATAAAACATTCAAACTCTGATATACATTGCTTGAAAATGAGTGAGTACCTTAGAGACATTTGATGGACTCAAACAGATACTATGACAAATATCTTTGAAAGAAATATGGAGGAAGGTTAGATGGGGATTAGTAAAATTAATGCAATAGGTAACATGTTTGTAACCATGTAGTATTTTTTAAGATAGAAAAGCTTATTCTGATATTATTTTAATAAACAGTTAATGGTTGAAACAGTAGTAAAATGTCCTATTTCTGATTATTAAGATTAGTATAATGAGGAAAGCCAAACTGTTAATTACTATTAGCTAGAGTGATCTTAGCTTCATTGATTACAGATGCTCAATGGGTCATGATCTAAACTCTTCTATGTTGTGAGCATGATCTACAAACATGGTCTAACTTCTCTCTCTCCATCTTTCCTTCATCATTGTGCCATAGCCATATGGAACTCCTTTCAGTTCTCTGACCATGCCCTTTTCTGCCTCAGATTTCAGCTTACATTTTTCTACCTCAGAGAGATGCCTTCCGAAACTCCCACCTAAAACTGGCCTTTTCCTTTTACTCTCTTATCATGGTACTCTCTGCTGACCATCCTTATTACAATTTGTATTTGATTTGTTTGCTAGTTTACTATCTTCACAACAAGTCTGTTTGTGCAAGGATCTTTTCTTATTCACATCTGTATCTCAAGGGTCTAGCACCTTTGAGTATGGTCTAGCACCATAGTATGCTTGATGCATACTATGTGAATAAATACTTCGCTGTCAAATCCTCTTGTTTCACTGCTTGGCACTATTGACATTGTTGAATACTCCCTCTTTGAGACACTTTCTTTTGGCTCTTCACATATCATATAGTAGTATTCTTATTTATCTGGCCTCTTGCTCTCAATATCCTTTTAGTGTTGGTGTTCCTTAGGTTCTACCTAGTGTCATCATTTCTTCACTGTGCATATTCTTTCTCTAGGGTTTCTTCTCAACACCCATGGACTTACTATCTGTCTCTCTGAATCACAGATCTCCAGCTTTGATCTGTTCCTGTATTTCAGATCTATATATTTGCCTGCCTACTGGCATGTCTCTCACAATATATTCAAGAATGAACTCACAATCAATATATTTAAGAATAAACACTATCCTTTGCTTCAAACCTTCAGAACATTCCAGCAGTCTGTTTCTCATCTTATCAAATAGATTACTCTGTAAGCCAGAAGCTGTAAACTTCTCTTTTTTCTTTTATTTAAACTAAATTTTTGTCTCCTAAACATCTTCTAGTTATATTCTCATTACTCTATTCACGTTGCATTAATAATGATAAACATTCACATTCTTATTCTGTGCCAGGCAACATGCTAACTGATGTATATATATTATTTTGTTTGTACTTTGGCAAGAATTCCGTGAAGATTTTTATCTTTGGATTATAGGAAGAATAAGCTGAGTTGTAGAGAGAATATGTATTTAAGTCTGTTGGGGCTGCTATAACAGAATACCACAGACTGAGTAAAGTGATGAACAAAAATTTATTTGACTCACAGTTCTGGAAGCTGGGAAATCCAAAAGAATGATGCAGCATCTGATGAGGGCCTTTGTGCTTTGTCATCCCATGGCAGAAGGTTAAGAGAGGGCAAGAGGGAGCAAGAGATGGAATTTGCAACCTCAAGCTCTTTTATAATGAGCATTAATCCATTCATGAGGGCTCCACCCTCATGACCTATACATCTCCATTAGGCTCCAGCTTCCAATACAACAGTTCAGCATAAGTTTCCAACGTATGCTTTTTGTAGCATTCGAACCATAGCAGGAAGCAACTTGCTCAAAGTTGTATACCTGGTAAATGGAAAATCTGGGATTTGAATGTAGGTAAATGACTTCAGAGTACTTACTTTTAATTTCTCTTGCACTGCCTTCTAATTTTGGCCTCCATCATTTCAGATTACCAAAGCTGTCTCTTAACTGGTTTCTTTGTTTCCGACCTTGTACACTTGCTGTCTATTCTGTGTCCTGCAGCATAAGTTTTTAAAAAGTGGAAAATGAATCATGCTACACCATTGCTTAGACCCTTCAGTGACTTTTGAGTCTTCTTGAGATGAGGTCCAAATTTGTTAATAAGGCCTGCAAAGCCCTGTGTAATTTTGCTCCTAGTTATGGCTGGCATCGGCACCACAATTATGGCTACTGCCACCTCCCCCAGCCACACACATGTTTTAAAAGTAGCAATACTAGTGTTTTCTGTGCTTTGCATATACAAAGTCTTTTCTCATCTCTCAGCCTTGTTGAGCTTTTCCTCTACCTGAGATATGCTTCCACTCATATAGACATTGGGGCACTAAATAAAAAGTATCTGTTTAATTGAATTGGAATCATTCCACTTGGAACCCAAGTTTGGAGATTTTGCTACTTCTTGTTAAGCTAGGCCTTTTATTCTTGAAGTTGCTATTTCTCATACAAACTCTTTTTATGCGTTGGACACACAGTCACCATTGTTATGGAGAACATAATTGTATCAGGAGAGCTATAGCTTTGGGTGTGGATGTTTGTGTAATAGGGGAGAGATATTCTGATTATATGATAATTTTCACTAAATATTGTATGCTGAATTTCCAGAAACCCTAAATGATTTAGAAATGGTGCTATATTTAGTTTGACCACTGCAAATCTCATGTCGAAATTTGATCCCCATTGTGGAGGTGTTTGAGTCATGGAGCGGATCCCCCATGAACATCTTGGTGTTGTCCTTGCAGTAATGAATTCTTGCTCTATTTGTCCCTCGATGGAAGCTGATTGTTTAAAAGAGCTTGGTATCTTTCCTCCCTCTCTTTTTTGCTCCCTTTCTCTTGCTGTGTGATCTCTGCACACACCAGCTCCCCTTTGCCTTCTGCCATGGGTGGAAATGGTCTGAGGCCCTCACCAGAAGCCAAGCAGAGGCTGGCACCATGCTTCCAGTACAGCCTGCAGAACTGTGAGCCAAATATGCTTCTTCATCATCATCTTTTTTTAAAAAATATACCCAGCCTCAGGTATTCCTTAACACAGGTGGGCTAAGACACAGGGTCTTAGGTGTAGCAGGCATCTGAGCCAAGCTGGAACTTAGATCTTAACTGTTAATATAGGATGATTTGTATTGAACCATTAATTTTACACTGCCTTTCAATGTTGGTGTCAGAGTTTAAGGTTATTTAAAAAATGCAGCAAATTTACTTTTTTTCCAGTGGACAGCAACTACTTAATGATCTTAAAACTTTCTTCTTACAATATACTTCACAATATTTCCTGTTGGATTTATTGCCTGTGTGCAAATCAGTTAGTTAAAGGGCCAAAGAATAAAGATAATTTATGAATTATGAATAGCTATTTTGAAATAGTCATGGAGTTACCATCTGGTATAACCTTAATTAATTGTGAAAATTGTAGTAGAGATCTAGATATAGTTTATGAACTCCTAAAGAGACATTAAAAGTAACTCAAATACTTATGTAAAGATGAACCAAGGTAGAGATGGTTGTGAATTGGTGATCTGCTATATCTTACAGTTATGTAATTTGACGTGTTTCAAAATTATTAAAGTTTTAAGTGTATGTATTCTACTGGTCAGTAAGTAAACATATTCAGGTTCTGAATGTAGACAGAATATATAAATATAGAAAAGTACATTTGTTAGAATATAAACAAGAATGGAAATTGAGTACAGAATGAAAACCTTTTTAAATTGTATCACTCCATATATTATTTCTCAGCCTATTTTTCTTCTTCCTCAGAAACGAATCTACATTTTCTACTTTAATGCTATTTTTAAATGACTAAAAATTACTAAATTTATTGGGTAGTAACTATCCTGCCCCAATTGTCCTTTATCAGTTTGCCTGTGTTTGAAACTTAGATTCCATTTAATTTTCCATTCTTGCTCCTCCAGAGCTTCTCTCAGACATGGTTTAATTCATTCTATTAATGGACTTTAGGAGAAGGAAACACCATCCAATTATATAGTTCTATATTATTTGATGCTTTTTAAAACCTAGATTTTCTGCTTTATGCATTTTTCTCTATTTTTAAAGTATTTATACTTTCCTTTTTGGCATCAAAATTGATATGGAAGTTGGAAGTACTCTGGAAGGATTAAAAAATGTTCTCAAAAATCTCCCTCATAAATTAGATTTTTAAGTTCTTAGTCCAGGATTCTGTAAGAATAGGCAAGATTTTCAGCTGCCAATGACTTTTACCAGATACCTAGCACTTGATTTAGGACAGCTGGGAAAAATCATTTATTTTCATGAAAATAAATATTTTGAAGGGTGAAGAAAGTGGGAAATTAAATGTACATTTTTTGAATACCTTCTTTTGGTCAGGCATTGTATGCTAAGTACTTTCACACAGTTTTTATAACTGTGTGAGGAGATAGAATCCTATCAAACAGATTAAATTCATTCCCCAAGATTATTTAGTTTATGGGCATTGCAAATGGAATCTGAACCTAGGATCTTTGAGTCCATGCTCTTTTTAGTACCTATGAATCTTCTCCTTTGGTAGATGTAAAAAATAGATTAATGCTGTTTTTCATTTCTCGTATTTTTGTGATAATTGTTACTTCTTCAGGGCAGTCTTAAGACTTGCCAGACACTCTACTCAACTCCCTTCCTTGAAATTCCTTCATAATATTATCTCCCATATGAAACTATGAACTCCTTGAAGGCAGGACCATATCTGTTTTTTGCTCATCATTTTTTTCCCAGTGTCCAGCACATAGAAGACAGTATCTGTTGAGTAGGTAGTAGGCACAAACACAAAGACCACAAACGTAGTATGGGAAATATACTCAGGGCAGATTTTGTAGTTTGGAGAATTATGCAAATCTAAAGTTGTTTGAAATATTGAGAAGGGAAAGGGCCAGGTAACTTGTTCTTCACAATTTAGGCAAACTCCAATTGGTTTCTCTGTCTTTTTGATCCATTGCCCACATTGCTTTTGGAGCTTTCTAAAACACACATCTTTAAAAATATTCTATGACTCATTTGTATATTGCAACTCCTTAGGCAACTTGCAAGGAAGCCCTTCTGAGTCAAAAATCACCTTTTCAGCCTATTTCCCAGTAGTCTCCTTATGCTTTGGCCATAGATAAGTATTTCATATGTCTGAGAGGTGCCATGCACTACCTTCATATGATCTATTCTTTTTAAACTCTCATTTCTTCAAGACTTAGCATTATCTGTAATCTTCCAAGTGACATCTTCCTCAAATTTTCTAAGCAGTTACTTGCTTTTTTGTTCTGATTGCACTTTATACACTTTATGTATCTTGTAGTTTCCTGACCCCTCCTATTATTCATTCTATCTCCCTTGTGACCTAACACTGAAGATAGGCCGTGTTCCTCAATTTTTATTTTCTCACTTTTGCTCTCCTCAAACAAAATAACAGGAAATAAAAACAAAACCTGGCATGATGCCTGGTACACGTATGTTTAGAGTGGATTCATATAACTGATAGATCTGACTTTCTCAGCATCAATGGTTGGTGTGCTGCTTCTCCTGAAACTTATAAATTGAGGAGTTGAAGCTAGAAAGTGAGAAGGATTAGCTTAAGACATAAGAATATGGAAACTGTGAGCACATTGAGGGTGAGGGGATTCATGTGCTTTGTACTCTCAATGCCCAACATAGGAGAAGCTCTAATCGTGAATGAATTGAACTGGAGATGACCTCACAACATTTGTTCAAGGGGATTACAGTATAGGAGCTCATCCCTAATTCACATGAATCCATGATTTGGGTAAGTTTTCTAACTTGTACATGAAATATTTTGGGTTCGTTTATTAAGTTCCCATTGAAGATCTCAGTACCCTTCAACTTCTGCTCCCATAAATATATATGGAACGAGGTATTTAAAAATATTTTTGTTTTTATGTTTATTTTTATTCATTATCTATTTTCTAACTAAGTGTTATAGTTGGCATTAAGTTAGAAATTGTCTGGATAAAGTTGCTGCTTTTTTGATATCTGTATCTAGTGGACTCTCGACATACATGCACATACATACAACATGCAAAATAATGTAAGAATATTTTATTTTCCAGTATATAGGTCATAGGAATTCAGACTTTAAAGTCAGATACTTGCATCTAAAAAGCATTAAAAGGGGTCAGGCACTCACGCCTGTAATCCCAGCACTTTGGGAAGCTGAGATGGGTGCATCACTTGAGGTCAGGAGTTTAAGACCAACCTGGCCAACATGGTGAAACTCCGTCTCTACTAAAAATACAAAAATTAGTCAGGGTGGCAAACCCAGTAATCCAAGCTACTCTGGTTGCCGAGAGGAGAATTGCTTGAACCCTGGAGTCAGAGGTTGCAGTGAGCCAAGATCACACCACTGCACTCCAGCCTGGGTGACAGAGCAAGACTCTGTCTCAAAAAAAAGTCGGGCATGGTGGCTCACACCTGTAATCCTAGCAGTTTGGGAGGCTGTGGTGGGCAGATTGTCTGAGCTCAGTAGTACGAGACCAGCCTAGGCAACATGGTGAAATCCTGTCTCAACTAAAATACAAAAAATTAGCCAAGTATGGTGGCATGCACCTATAACCCCAGCTACTCACTCAGGAGGGTCAGGCAGGAGAAGTGCTTGAACCAGGGAGGCGGAGGTTGCAGTGAGCTGAGATCGCACCACTGTACTCCAGACTGGGTGACAGAACAAGACTCCTATCTCAAAAATAAAATAAAAAGCATCAAAAGGAAATGTGTTACTGTACATGGCAAGTGCAATTGAAGCTTGCTCTAGTGTGGTATAATTTATGAATTAAAGCTAACCAAGTTATTCATTGTCTTCTTTTTCTGAAATGGAGTTTCATTCTTGTTGCCCAGGCTGGAGTGCAATGGTGTGATCTCTGCTCACTGCAACCTCCACCTCCCGGGTTCAAGCGATTCTCCTGCCTCAGCTTCCAGAGTGGCTGGGATTACAGGTGTCTGTCACCACGCCTAGCTAATTTTTGTATTTTTAGTAGAGACAGGGGTTTCACCATGTTGGTCAGGCTTGTTTAGAACTCCTGAGCTCAGGTGATCCACCCATCTGGGCCTCCCAAAGTGTTGGGATTACAGGCATGAGCCACCGTGCCCAGCCTCATTGTCTTTTTTCTAAAAGTGAAACTGGCTACTTGTGCCTTACTGTCTATAGCAAGAATTCTAAAGGCTTTGCCTAGCTGCCACGAGTTGACACATTTTATTAAATTACAGTGGCTTGGTTTTAAAAAATATCTTTTTTTCTAGCAACAAAAAAATAATACAATGTATTTGCAATGGACTTGCATTCTCAATTAAGAATATTCACATACCCAAAGAATACTTGAATTTTCAGAATGGAATGGTGTGAATTATATACAATAAAGTACAGACTGAAAGAAAATTGATATGCTTGAGACATGTTTTGGGTGAATGTAATGGGTCCTTCCTGGTCCTTTTCAGCAGTGTTTTCTTTTTTGAAGACTGGATTCTTTTTGTATGTTTGTATAATCTTTTCTTCAATAAGACAATCTCCTGTAGTTGGGCTTGATGAAACTAAATTATATTTTATTTATTTCAAAATAACCACAGTCATTACAGAAAAAGGAGAGGATTTTCTTCCTTCCCAGTTTTCCCCTGCACGTGAACCATCAAAGGAGAAAACAGCAGCTGTTCATGTTTTAGTACATTCTGATAAGACCAATTTATCTACCCAGCAAAATTGTAAGCAAAACTTTGAAGCCAGAGTGAATGTCCAATACTTCTTTCAGGTCGGGATGGCACAAGACTACTAAATTGTGTGTTGGAAAAGTAGTGCTGTGTATCTGGAATTGGAAGAAGAGAATGGGAAGCAGATGCCTTGCTTTCTAATAAAGAAGCTGAATTTGGGGCAGCTGCATTCCAGATGAGTAAGAAGAGATATGGCAGCTGACACCTTCTGTTTATAACAGTGCCTTGAATAGACATGTAAACAACTCAATTTGTGCGTTATAGGTTTTATTATCTCTAAAGAGTGATTTATATCCTTATTTCTGCATTATTGTCCACCAGGTACTGCCCTCTGTCAGAGGGACTGCACTAACTAATTTTTTAGACCTTTGTCTTCATTAGTACAGCAATTTTAGCTTGTGATCATTGTACTAGACCTCATTGATAAGCTAAGACAGTCTGAGATTCATAGTGCTGACATCTAACCTTGCCAATGGCTTCTTGACCCTTTTGCTTCCAAAACATGGGCTCATTTTTTTTTTCAACCCAAGGTAGAACTCTATCTATTTTTCACACACATTTTGCCCAGTATAAAGGTTGTTCAGAATCAAATTTTGTGCTTTCAAATTTGATAATGTATGAGTACAGAAGGATGACCTTTGATACATAGTCATACATCAACATGACATGAGCAGTAAATGCACCAATTACCTTCATTACATTGAAATGGTGCTTCGGTTTTATCTTCAGAGCAATTATTGCAAAAACAAAAAGAAAACAAAAATGCACTTAAGTTCTAGTTAGGAAATTAGTAAAATTAAGTATTTAAAAAAATAGTCCTAATTTATGTATTTATTTTTAATATAAGTTGCTTTTCATAAGCTACACTAATTGGCTAACAAAGGATGTTAATTCTTCTGATAATATGGGGCAGATTGATAGAAAGCTACTTTGTGTTTTATGAAAAGGTTATTTTTCAAGAGGATTAAACACTGTTCTACTACAAGAATTTTACCATATGTGTTTTTAAAATATATTAATGTCTGTGTTCAGTGGTCATCTAAAGGAATATTTAGTGACAACAAGGACCTTTATGTTGTGGCAACATACAGCTGCATATACCTTCTGCCACTATCAATGGGATTGTTGCCCCAGTGTGTGCATTTATTCATTCATTCATTCCTCTTTTATGGAATGCCTTCTATGTGCCATATGTGTGCTGGAGATATAGAGGGAATGAGACGTGGACCCTCCTCTCTGGGAGTTCACAGTAGGTGCATTTAGTCTAATAGTTCATTTCAGTCTTAAGAAGTCCCAAGGTGAAACTGTAGTAAGTTCACCTTGTAAGTGCTAAGTGAGGTGTGCACTGGACTTAAAGTCAGAAGATCAGGTTTGTGTTTTGGCTCTGCCACTTTGCAGCAGTAAGACCTGTGGGAAAGTCACATAACCTCTCTAAACCTTAGTTTCCTTGACTATAAAAAAATATGTAGTGCACAGAACTGCTGTGAAAAGTAAGTGAGAGGAAACGTCTAGGCCAAGTCTGGCCCAGGGTGGGAAACTTCGTTTTCTACTTCCCATCCTTTATTTCTCTCTGCAACTCTTAGTCTGCCAGTTTACAATTTCTTTGTAAATTCCCTTTTTTTTCTGGTATAGAGTCTGTTAACAGGGATTCAGGGAGTCCAAGGGCCTCTGGAGATTGAAGAATTTTGTAGGTGTACATGCATATTTCTTCAGGAAGAGAAGACATAGCCCTCATCTGATTTTCAAGGGGACCATGTGTTGGTAAAGGAGAAATGTTGTAGCTCTCTTCTTGGAGAATAGCTATCAAAGATATTATCATTACTGTAATAGTTAGATTGATGAGGTAAAAAAAAATCAATTGGATCTCAAGAACCTTTTCTTCAAGCATTATAGAATTCTTCAAAATATTCCTATGGCCAGAAGCCATACTGTCGGGTAAAACAAGCAGCAATGCTGCACAAGTGGCAAAATTAATACACAAATAAATTCAGTGCATGGGTCTTGAATATTTTTAGACTTCTGATAGCTTTATCAAGGATCACTTTCAAGCATGAGAATAGCTTGAAACTTGTCAGGTTAGTAATCTGTCACTTGGTAAAGGTGAATTTTGAAAGTAATGGGAGTATTGTAAGGAATCATAAGATATCAGACTGGATTTAATATTATAAAGATTGTGTTTCCGCCCATTACCACCACAGGTTGTTCTTTAATTGTCCCCTAGTCTCCCCCTCCCAGGAAGCTCTTGCCTATGGAATGATGTCATAAATGTCTTCCTATTTTTCTCTCTCTCTATTTTGAAATTGGCTATCTAAAGCACAATGATAAAAGTTTTAAAAACCTATTTTACTGCATTCTCTCATTGTAATACATTAATTGTTTTTCTTGGGTTTCCAGTGAGTCTTTAGCCCTTTTAGCTTACATGTTTATAGATGGATATGTACACAGCTGTATTCTTAAACCAAAACCGCCTGAGTGAGGTGCTTCGTGTGTAGGATCACACTTGCTTCCTGTAACTCTGCTCACGTGAACTGCCATTATTAAACTCGAGAATCAAGTATAGACCATTTGGTATCATCTGAAGCCATGTGGACCTCTGGCCATTGGGAAGAGACTGGAACCTTTTAAACTAACTTTTTACAGACCTCAGAGCAGCTGTCAAATGGTAATGTGTTTTTGTCCCTCATACTGAGGCAGGTAGGCTGGGGGCTTGGATGCCTAGTCTCAGTCCTTTCCCTTGTATCTCTTCTTTAATGTCTTCCTCAGAATGTATTTTGAGTGTGAACTTGCATTCTGTAAGCCAAAGCTGGTTGCATGGTAAAATGAGGTTCATGACAGAATTATTAATGACAGTGGAAAAAAATAGGCAATCAGAATGTTCAGAAATGGGAGAGGGTGTTTAAATAATGCATTTAAAATATTTTGAAGTTTTAAAAATAATGTGAGAAAATTCTCATTATTTAATATTAAGAGAAAAGTGGATATAAAGTTACACAGTATATATAGTCTGCTCTACATGCAAGTATACACACACATACGTATATATAAAGAACTGGAAAAGAAATATAATCTTTTAACTGATTTTATTTTGGTTGTAGGATATGGGTTACTTTTTTTTCCTTACCCTTTTCCCTGTATTTTCTAAATTTAATATCAAATATGTATATTACTTTCAGCAATTCTAATTTTTAAAGTAAAAAAGTTTAAAATCTAGAATAATAATAGCAACAAAAATCACTTTGTTACAGAAAAATGTTTAAATTCATGTTAATAGTTATTTCCAAATTCAGAGCATTTTCATATGTGCAAAGTCTCTTGGGAAACAAACAGTTCACTTATGTTCAACTTCAAAAGGGAGAGAGAATCAAAGCCTGAGAAAATATTTAAGCAGTAAAAATATAGGGATCGCCATTACACTGGAAGTAGAAAAGAGGAATGAATGCTTTATGAATGACATGGGCTTAAAATTGGGAAGGAAGGAATCTGAGAAGCTAAGATTTTTTTTTCTTGCAGCAGCTTAAAGTGCACTCAGCTAGTGGAGTAGTATGAAAGCTCCCTGCATGCATTTACATATTTCCTCCCCTTCCCTTTATATGCACATATATAGACACATACAGCTCATTAATTCCTTTAATTAAGAGAAATGAATTTTGTCTTCTAATAAGTACTTGCTTTGTCTTCCAATATGTACTTGCTTTGCTCTGTAAAGCTCTTTATACTCAATATGGCACCATAATCTTTGATCTTCCCTTAATGTATTTCACAACAAAGTTAATATTGAGACTGCTTCTTATAGATATTAAAATAATTTCCTAAACCTAGGTTCTGATATACATTTTTAAATGATCACAATACAGCGTGCTGTAATGCATATCAGAGCAGTTTGGTCTAGAATTGTCTTGTGACAGCAATTATAGCAAGATCTAATTCAAGCTCCACAATAGAGAATTGTGATAATTTGTATTAATAATAGAGGTAAGAATGAATTTTGCTATTTAAAATATTAGAATTCAGCTAAATTTATGGCATATATAAGATTTTATAGGAATATTTACCTAAGGGGTAATTATTTTAACTGTCTAATTATGTACAGCAGTATAAGTGAAGGCCACTCTGATGTGCTGGTTTCCTATGGGAGAAACTATAATTAACTGAATGCTTAATATATACCCAGCAAGACAGTTCATATACAGAGTCATTTGGTCCTTAGAATAATTCTTTGAAATAGATTATTTTCATGCCCATCTTTTAGATACAGAAGCTGAAGTTCTCAATTCAGTAACTTAACTAAGGTCACTTAGTAAGCTGCAGAGGCAGGATTTGAACACTGCTTGATGTGATTACTAAGCCCATAAACATTACATGTATCATGTAACCTCCATTCTTGTCCATTTGTTAAGGTTGGCTTTTTATCTGCAACACTCCTCTTTACCTTATATACTTTACAGTAATTAAAATATCTTGTAAAAATGTTCCATAGTGGGTTTTTTTGTTCAATATTTTGAAGAAATGAGGAATATCCTGAAAAATGCCTTTGGTAAAATGACCACTCCTTGGGTTGGCTTGATTTTGCCAAGCACTATTAGAGATTTTGCTATTATTAAGACCAGAATTTTTGCATAAGATGGCCAAATAGGAACAGCTCCGGTCTGCAGCTCCCAGTGAGACCAACTCAGAAGGTGGGTGATTTCTGCACCTCCAACTGAGGCACCTGGTTCATCTCATTGGACTGGACAAACAGGGTGTGAACTAATACTAACAGACTAAACAGAAACCCAGCAAGTCCTAACTGTTCTGATTCTCCTTGGCCTCTCTGTCAGCATTCCTTCCTTCAGGGTATGGGGCAAGACCTCTTCTGAAATGGGGGTCTTATGACCTCTAATCAGTCAAGATAGGCCAGATAATTTCTTTATGACCAGCTCCAAGACAGAAAGGCAGGGTTTTTATGGGCTGCCTTGGGGAGAAATCACAACAGCTTTGGGGAATTATAAGCTAAGAACAGTTGATGAAAGCATGTTATTTATAGAAATATGAACACAATAATATCACAGTTACCTTCAACTCTCAACTTAGAACAGGGCTTGGCTTGTTTCTTAGTGGGACACTGTGTTCTGCTAGCAGATCCTCACCTCCTCTGACATTTGGGGCACTTGAATGAAGAAATGTTTGGATTTTCTTGTGCCTCTAGGTTTTCTGCTGTGGCACAGTAGAAGGCAAGGAGAGAAGGGCGTGGGCTGCTGCTATCCAGAGCTGTCATCCTCTTGAACTTTACCTAGAAGTGCAGGTATTGATGACCAGCAGCCTTTCTCCACTTAATCTTTAGAGGCACTGGCCCTCCAGAGTGTTCCATAAAAGTCTGCTTCCCCTTCCTGTTCCCTTCCTTTTTTGCACATTCTTCTGTGGTCATCCTGTGCTCACCTGGCACCTTCATCCCCAGTACTTTGCATGTTCTTCTGCTGAACTTGGGATCAGTATCAACATTTCTGTTAGTTCTTTATGGCTTTTCAACATGTGTTTCATGACTCCTATTTATTATATTTAATTGAGAGGTTCTATTCACAAAGAACATCTTTTCTACAAACTCTATGAAGACATTTTGCTGTCCAATATTATTGCCATATGTTTGATAAGGTAGATGAGAAAGTGGTGTAGGTCTCTGATACTCAGGCCCACCAGGAAGGTCAAGAAGAGAGAGATGAGGAAGTGGATTGTCCTAATTCTTCCAGCCACCTCAACAGCCTCCACCTTGCTGACACCTCCTAAGAGAAGTCTGGGGCCATCTCCACCAGTCTTTGCAGAGGATGTATCTTTTCCAACAGGCTAGGTAGCTCTAGTTTTCATACTGAGCTCCATAGAGACCCAAGATTCCACGGGGTCCTTTTGTTATTCCTCAAACATTTGACTCAGCTTTTAAGATGGATGTGCAGTAGGCTTAAATGATGCACATACAGATGTATTTTATAACAAAGGTTCACACCTGAAGGCCACCAGTTTGTGTCCTCACCTATGGATGGATTTCACACAACATAAATGTTATAAATAAAAATTTGTGAAATAAATTCATTCACAACCTAGATCTTGGCTATCTCCATAGGCAGCCTCTATTCTCACCCTATGCTGTCCAGACATGGGCTCAACTTTTCTTACAGCTCCAAGCCCCTCTCACCTCTAAGCTGGGTTATTGTAGCAGGCACTCATTTACTTTCCTCACAGTTCATTCTCAACAGCAGCCAGAGTGATCCTGTTCACAGGATTAGCATTAAAAACCCTCCTCTAGTACTCCATCTTATTTAGAGTAGAAGTCCATTATCTTGATGGCGTATAAGGTCCTATACTACCCACCACCATTCCCTGCTTGCTGTTTCCCTTCTTATAATCCTGTGTCTGGCCTCACTGGTGTCCTGGCTGTTCCTCCAACATACTGGGCATACTCCTGCTCAGGGCCCTTTCTTTTTATGGTCCTGCCTTGAAAGTCTCTGCTTGGGTTGACCCCTAAGATCTTTACTGAGATATACCTTGTTACTGACCTAAGCACACTGCATTTAAAATATCTTCTCTTTCCCTATATTCCCCCCTCCATTAAAACTGTCTAGCTTTTCTATTATCACCAACATTCAGTAGCAATGTTATCACCAACTAACATACTGTATATTTTACTTATTTAGTCTATTATACCTCCTCTCTCAGTAGAAAGAAAAATCCATCTTGCCAGAAATTTCAGAATGTTTTGTTCCCTGCTGTATTCCAAGTACCTGGAAGATAGATTATCAATAAATATTTGAATTCTCTAGAAATAGCCTACGAGCCTCTAAGCATTAGTATTAATATACAGCCTGGATTTTCCTGGGACTTTTGCAGAAGAGATGGAGGAGATGATTTATGTCCAGGGGGAGATTCTCCTTTCAATTACTCTTTTCCTGAGAGTTGAGACCAACCCACTTTGGCTTAAGAGAGCTGCTCTTCCAATGCCTTTATATACCACTAAAAGCATACTGTCTTTAGGTCAGCACAACATTTAATCAAGCAGACTAGGTGGGAATGTTCATGAGAATCTGAGAGTAAAATGTGCAAAAGTCAGCTAGATTTTAGGAAAAAATATTTTAAAAATTATTTTTATTATTACCTTCAAATACAATGACATATATAAGCCTAAATAAGTAAAAAAATTTTAAAAAAATTGTTCTAGCCTCCAACCATTGACCACCTCCCTTCTCACCTCTATAACCACCCCATCAAAGAGGTAAAGCCAAACTTACTGACCAAATTGTGGATTATCTGGGCTATGTGCTTCTTCCTCCTTCCTTTTCTGCTTATAGGCTTTTGGCCATTTCTCTGCTGGTCATTGTTTCCCATCTGGGAAATAATATAATAAAATGAAATTAAGGTAGTCAATGTGATCATTTCTGGTAAAAAGTGTAGAGGGAAGAATTATTGGCTAAAAGGAAATTTGAAGAGTTCATATGCATTGTAGTCTCATGCATTTCATTAGCATCCATAATTGATAGCAATAGTAATGCATTAAAAATGATTGTTCTTTACTGCCCTGTGTGCATTACTAGTACACATGTTTTTCATTAACACACATAAGTAAGGGCAATATACATGTAGTAAAAATGAGCTTTTTTTACTAGCCATTTTGCAAAGTTAGTGGGTATTCGTATGGCTGATCTAGTTGTGTATGTAAATGTAAACACCTCTGTCTGCTATGGTGACATCTTTACATAATTGAAAGCTCAGTATGAAAGTTGTGTCAAGCCTTAAGACTGCTTTCAGTTAAAAGGTTGTACCTTTTAATAGCTAAATAGGCTGCCCTCTCAGACATATCTCAGAACAGAGAATTTGTTATATAAAGTACAGTCTCATTGGGTATGCAAGGTAAATAACCCCATTAAGAACAGAATGTGAAGGAGATTCAGTACTATTCAAATAGGGCAAAAAGGGGCCAACAAGGTAAAACAAAAGGCAGCGTGGAAGTCAACCACTGCTTCTATTTTGTGTTTCAGATTTTGTGCTGGATAAAATAGATTATAAAAGTTAGCTGCTTAAAATCAAGAAGAGCCTAAGAAAGAGGCCTGGACAAATTCATTCTTTTGTTGAAAAGCAGGAGTAGAACATAGCCTGTTGGTCATGAATTAATTGAACAATCCCAAAATGTGGAAAATGTCAACTACCATGAGTGCATTTTCAACGATCTGTGAATGAAAAGTTCCTCTCCTGTATCTATAAGCCCCAATAGGCCTTGGGCACAAGTTTTCCAAAGCATGAGTATTCTTGATGGGTGACTTGATGAACTGTCCTCTCGTTTGACTGAGCCTCTTCCTTGTGCTGGAATTTGAGAATCATGGCTACGGAATACTCCTCTTCTACTGAAGGTGCCACACAATAGTTTCCTGCCAGATAGTACCTACACTGGTTGTCATCCACATCTATAACATCTACACTTACTGCCATTTACCTAACATTTAAAAAATTAAATTGCCCTTGAGCCTTCAGAATTGAATTTCTTACAATGGAAGAACTAGATGGATCTTGGAGGCTTATTTGTTTCAGACGTCTGCCTTTAAGTTGTTATAGAACTAGTGAGACAATAGGACACTGAGATATCTCTATTTTCCAAAAAATACCATCTCTATATTTGGGCAACAACTTTCCCAGTAGTCTATTCTGTGTTTCTGTAATATGAGTTAGCTCTTATGTAACTGGCAAATAGGAAAATGAAGCTAGTGTAATTCAGATGTCATGTTGGTCATACATGATTTTTCTCAGATTATTAATGCTTTATATTGCAAAGCATTGTCAGCTGAATACAGCCAGCTATGGAAGATCATAGGGTATAGAATTTATAGCCTAAGTTAGGGGAAATATTACACCATAAACAGTTTTGCCACGTACTTCTTCTCAGAAGTCCTTATTGTGTGGCTTTCTCTGATTTAGGGGTATTTTGCTTTTGTCTCCTCAAGTCAGTAGCTTCAGCCCTTCATTTTATGTCTTCCATCAAGCTAGCCTCTCTCTTTCTGTTTCTTTTACAGTAGTAAAATATTCATTTCCCCCCCTGTGTTCGCAGTATCTTTTAAATCAGGAAGTTAAATATATATTTTTTAAAAACTGAGAATATTTTATTAGGTTTATTATTTTTTTTTGGTGTTCTTGTTAAAAAGTTGCTTAAGTTCTGAATGGTCTGCTCTTAATCCTATTTGATCTAGAAGTCCTGTGATTTTGCACAGTACAGATATTTTCTGAAATACTGCTTATAGCAGAAGAGCCTGTATTTCATTTTCTTGATGAATGTGGATACAGCTGTTTATAACTGGCCATTTTCAGGGCTTGTCCTAGTAAGTTAAACTAAGATTGGAGCAGAATCATTGGTAAAGTGCACAGTGAGTTGCCAGAGCATCCCAAAGACTTGCTGAAATGTTTGTAGGTTTATTAATGTGAAAGTTCAGAAGTCTCACAGCTCAGGCCTCTCCCATTCCCAACAAATGAGACACTATAAAATGAAAAACTGCCTAAAGCATATAATGGTGACTTTTATGAATTTTCTTGCAACCATTAGAAATAACTTTGGATGTCAAGAATATAGTTGCTCAGACACACTGAAGCCTCTTTCTAAATCTTGTTCAGTTACATAAGAATTTTGAGTTTTCAGGTAGGATTTTATTTCCTGTGCTCTCCCATACCACCAACCAGTGCTCAAGACTCTTGTTCTGTCCTCAGACACTTCTGCTTATGGCTAATTGGGCAAAGCAGTTACATGGATGTGATCTTATGGGTGCTATTTCAACTCAAGCATATATCAAACACATGTGGAGAACTCTACTAACAAGATTCAATGCTAAATCCCAAATCAGAAATTGGCGTATGACCAGAGATCTTCTAGAGATAATATTTCAATGCAAGACAGCAACCAGAATGGAATAAGGACTCAAGTATTATTTAAGTGTCCTTTAAATCCTTTAAGGGACCAACCCTGATATTTTGCTGTGGTGTCTGCAAACAAGTGGGAGCTGAGAGAAGGGTTGGAGAGTGATGGGAATCCATACCTCAGAAGTGACCTTATTTTGTAACTTGTCTTATCCATGACATTAGTTTAATGGCATATGTGTATGTATGTGTTCCATTACTTCACAAAAGACCACAAATCCTTAAGTGATCTCAATAACTAAATTTCTCTATGTCACAAAGCCACAAAACCAGCCTGGAATAGTGAAATTCCCATGAAATTGAACTGATCCTCAAATTATTGCTTAAATGATAGGACAGTAGAAACTTAAGCGCATATTAATGCTATTGGGAATTGCTCAGCTAATGCTGTGCAAGACCAGTTGAAAAGCGCACTAGGCATGCTACAAAAAAAAAAAGCCATTATGCTCATCTTTTCAGAGATGCATGATTTGTTTTATTCTTAAAACATTTGAGGTTTAAAGTTTTTATGCTATGCTTTATAAATAGAAGTGTAATGAGGATGAAAACCAAAATAGTGCTCTCCACTGTGTAGAGAAAGAGAAAGAGGAAGCTTTAGCTGAATGGTGCCCATTTGAATTCCTTTTTCTAAAAATCCATTTAATTTTTTATCAGTTGCTTCATTAACCCTAAGATTTAGAAAATCAAATGCTATTGAAGTAAAATAAGAGTGACAATGCAAAATAATTCTAAAGAGCTTATTTTTATGTTGGTTGTGTCTTAAACGTTTTAAAATTAAAATGTTCTTAGATCATAAAACTTTTGCAATATGTATGTGATTTATCACTAAGTTGGAATCCACCTGTTTTAAATGTATACTGAGCTTTTATTTATGCTTTGAAAATATAGCAGATAAAAAGCATAAATGTTTCTGATATTATGTTTTGTCATCTCCAGCTAAGAAGATTGAAATCCCGAGAAACAATTTTCTGAAGAAATGAAATCGTATGCCCTCCTGAACTCTTTGGGGAAAATAGCTTCTCTGTTTTCTCAGAATATGAAACAGTAAAACAGCACAAGTAAAACAGCCAGCCTTGCCATGCCATGTCACAGTTCTATTTGTAGTATTTGAAAAAATGAAATTTAAAAAAGATTTTCTGGAACTTTACTTATTTATTTACTTAAGAACTAACTGGTACAAATAATATTTGCACACTTTTGCTGATGTAAGATTTTTCAAATCAGATGTATTTATTTTCTGGGAAACTTGGGCAATTGCTTTGAAGCCTTTGTGTTGCATAACTTCACAGAGCATATGTGAAAAGGAGATTTTGGAAGTGCTCTTCATAGTGGTAACATTTCTGAAAATATTAAGATCATCCTCCAATGTTCTTATCTCCTGGGCACCTGGAGTATCTTCAGTAGACTCATTGGTCTCAATGGGTGGTCAAAAGAATGTGGAGGAAGAAAACTTATTAAAAGGCAAAAAAAACAAAAAACAAAAATAAAAACCCTGTTTATATTTTAATTACTATGTTTTTCAAAGAGAAAATAAGCACTTGTAAAGAATTTTGGCATATTGTCACTTCTCATCCCTTGGGTAATAAATGTTTCCCTTGGGCTAGAGGACAGTCCAGATAATTCAGTATTATTGAGGTTGGAAGTGAGGACTCTATAAAAATCACACCTGATTGTTTTACAAGTTTGCATATTATATCAATTTGACAGCACATCTTTTGCATTTTGGGGGTTTTTGAGACAGGGTCTCACTTTGTCACCCAGGCTGGAGTGCAGTGGCACTATCATAGCTCACTGCAGCCTCAACCTCCTGTGCTCAAGCAATCCTCCCACCTAAGCCTCCTGAGTAGCTGGGATTATGGGTGCACACCACCATGCCCAGCTGATTTAATTTTTTTTTTTTAGAGATAGGGTCTCACTATATTGCCCAGCCTGGTTTCAAACTCCTGGCTTCAATCAGTCCTCCTGCCTTGAACTCCCAATATGCTGGGATTGCAGGCATAAGCCACCACATCTGGTCCTCCTTTTCCTCTTATTGTAAGAACTTGAATTTAGGGAGAAGAAGTTTTCTTTCTCCACATTTATGAATGTGATTAGTTAAATCATATAAATAAGATGTTAAATTTTACTTTGCAGTTAAGCTATACTGTATTACAAAATTATGACAGTACACAACTGAGCAAAACCACCTGTCAGTGGCAGTTTGTAAATAATGACAGAAAAATCTATCTTCAGGTTTATACTCAAATATTATTTTTGACACCAAATGGTTTTCTAAGTTTGATTACTCACCTTAATCAACAAGCTTGGCTCCAAATATTTGGCTTATCACAAAAGTCAAGACTTTTCTCCAGTGATAAAGATTTGGTACCACTGAGACTATTCAGATGGATAGGTGGTAAGCTGTGAAGGCCCTCCTTCAAATGGAGTTCCAACGTTGCTTTGAGACATGGCAGCCTCATGGAGCTAAGTGGAAAGTCCTAGACTTCCAGCTTTGAAGGGAGAAGAATGCACTTTGGGTTTATTAAAATTTTAGAAGTTTGTATAAATTTATGAGGTACGAGTGTAACTTTGTTACATATGCATATTGCATAGCAATAAAGTCAGGACTTTTAGAGTACCTATCGCTCAGATTGTACCCATTAAGTAATTTTTCAGCAGTCACCTTCCTCTAACTCCCTCACACTTCTGAATCTCCCTTTTCTGTCATTTCACACTCTATATCTATGTGTACACATTGTTTAGCTCTCATTTATAAGTGAGAACTTGTGGTGTTTATCTTTTTGTGCACACTTGGGGTTTAGACTCTACAGTATATATTTAAAAATCTGTTGCTTTATTGTGGAGTTATATCTTCTGTATCATTTTGACTTAGAATATATATCTTCCAGATTCTTTTTTCCCCCCACTAACATCTGTTTATTAACTACAGTTCTGTACATCAGAAGCCTGGACACAGTGTGACTGGTTTCTTGGCTCAGGGTCTCATGGGGACAACATCAAGGTGCCAGCTGAAGATACGTCCCTTCCTGCAGGCTCTGGGGAAGAATCCCCTGCTAGGCTCACTCAGGGTGCTGGCAGAATTCAGGTCCTTGCAGTTGTAAGACTGTGGCCCCTATTTCCTTTTGACTTCAGCTGATGGCTGCTCTCAGCTCCCAGAAGCCACCCACATTTCTTGACTTTTGGCCCCCTGCATCTCAAAGCCAGCAACAGAGACTCTCTTGTGCATGGAATCCCCTTTGCTTTGAATTTCTCCAACTTTTCTTGACTCTGCTGTCTAGGCCATGGATTTCAAAAGCTCATGTGACAAGGATAGTCTCTTTATCTCAAGGGCAACTGAGTTGGAGTCTTTATTTATTTATTTATTTTTTAAATTGCATTTTAGGTTTTGGGGTATGTGTGAAGAACATGCAAGATTGTTGCATAGGTATACCTGTGGCAGTGTGATTTGCTGCCTTCCTCCCCATCACCTATATCTGGCATTTCTCCCCATGCTATCTCTCCCCACTGCGGGAGGTTTGAGAGAATATATATCTTCCAGATTCTTTAAGAGCTCAGGGCCAGGCACGGTGGCTCAAGCCTGTAATCCCAGCACTTTGGGAGGCCGAGGTGGGTGGATCACGAGGTCAAGAGATCGAGACCATCCTGGTCAACATGGTGAAACCCCGTCTCTACTAAAAATACAAAAAAATTAGCTGGGCACGGTGGCGTGTGCCTGTAATTCCAGCTACTCAGGAGGCTGAGGCAGGAGAATTGCCAGAACCCAGGAGGCGGAGGTTGTGGTGAGCCGAGATCGCGCCATTGCACTCCAGCCTGGGTAACTAGAGTGAAACTCCATCTCAAAAAAAAAAAAAAAAAAAAAGAGAGAGCTTGGGGAACTGCCATGGTTTAAAGCATAGAGAATCACCTAGTTCTAAAATTTCTGGGGTCAGAGAAGATGGATAGTCCTAAGAACTGTGGATGAAACTGAACCACTTGGCAATGTTAATTGAGTGGACAGTTGCCAATCACTACCTTCAGGGAAGGGTTCCCTGATTAAACTTTCTGTATATATTTACATGTCACTTTATAGTGATACAGCAGTTCTTTTTCACATGTTATTTTATAAAGGTGTTTTGGAGTTTTTTTTAACGTTTATGAATCCTTTATGCTGGTGTTAGTCAGAACCTCATCCCTCCTTTTTTTTTTTTTTGAGACGGAGTCTCACTTTGTCACCAAGGCTAGAGTGCAATGGCACAACCTCAGCTCACTGCAACCTCTACCTCCTGGATTGAAGCAATTCTCCTGCCTCAGCCTCCTGAATATCTGGGAGTATAGGCATGTGCCGCCACTAATTTTTGTATTTTTGGTAGAGATGGGGTTTAGCCATGTTGGCCAGGCTGATCTTGAACTCTTGACCTCAACTGACCTAACTGCCTTGGCCTCCTAACGTGCTGGGATTACAGGCACAAGCCACTGCTCCTGCCCAGAACCCTTTTTGACCCCAAGTGGCAGAACTCTAATTAGCTTAAGAAAGGAGAAAATATTTGAGAAGGCTACAGGTTTATCTCATGTGACCTAAATTGAGGCAAGGGAGGTGTTGAGAAAATGTTAAGTTTATGAATATTGAGAAATGCTGAGAGTAAGATAAAATATACTATTTGCTAGATAGAATGATGGCAAGGAAAACCTAGCTGCTCCCCTCTGCAACAAGTGGAAAACTACTTGGGGCATTCTAAAGTGGCAGGACAAGGTATAAATATCATAGACCGGTTAAAACTTCTTTAAGATCTCTGACACAGCCCCTGTGGCTCCCTCGTGGAGAATACTTTTTAGTTTGGTTGTAGTCAGTGGTAAGTGGGCAACAGCTGCCTACTTGGTGTATTTTTGTGTTATGAGAAAATACAGAACACCTGTTTGTTAATAATACTCACCTGTTCAGAGACAATAAATACGTGGATCAGAATCTGCTGGGGGTCTGGAATGCTGTCAGCCTCAGAGGTTCTTGGTTCAGAAGGCTGCTGGATTCCCAGACAGACCCACTTTGCTGTTTTGTCTGGGTGTCTGCCTCTCAGTTCCTTCAGCACCGCCTTGGTGGAGGTCTCTACGGCTGAACTGGCTCTCGGCAGGGAGGTATGTGGCTAAAACTTACAGAAATAGGATCTAAGCATTCTCTCCAACTTTCAACTGTGTTTCTGTTTGTCTGTTGGGTTTAATCCTAATGGCTGTAAAGCAATGTCCTCTATGTCAGCAGTCCCCAACCTTTTTGGCACCAGGGACAGGTTTTGTGGAAGACAATTTTTCTGTGAACCTTTGAGGGAAATAATTTCGAGATAATTCAACCACATTACATTTAATTGTGCACTTTATTACACTGCAAAATACAATGAAATAATTATGCAACTCACCATAATATAGAATCAGTGGGAACCCTGAGCTTGTTTTTCTGCAACTGGACGGTCCCATCTTGGGGGAAGGGGGGAAAGGGAGACAGTGACAGATCATTAGGCATTAGATTCTCATAAGGAGCATGCACCCTAGATCTCTTACACATGCATTCACAATAGTGTCAGTGCTCCAATAAGAATCTAATGCTGCTGCTGATCTGATAGGAGGCAGAGCTCAGGTGGTAATGCAAGTGATGGGGAGCAGCTGTGAATACAGATGAAGCTTCACTCACTCACCCACTGCTTACCTCCTGCTGTGTGGTCCGGGTCCTAACAGGCCACAAATTGGTACTGGTCCGTGGCCCAGGAGTTGGGGACCCCTGCTTTATAGGATGGAGAATGTACAGCATTTATGCCAAGCCTATGTTACAACTCCTGCCATTAGATTTATTATAAAACTCTCATTTCCCAGTTCTAGTTCAATAAAGCCAGCCAGATACACCTCTAGATCCATCAGCTGTGGCCAAAGAAGTCATGCATGAACATGGTAGTTCTCGTTGGGATCACAGGGTTGAAGAGGAAGGGGGTTGGGGAGAAGTTCTCAACAGGAGGGGGATTTAGGGTGGAAAACATGGTAATAGTTTATCACAGTTTCTAAATGGAAATACAAATGCCCCAGGAACAGAGGTGGTAGTGTCTTAAGTGCAGTGTTCTGAATGCTCAATGCATGTTTGAGGCTGATTGCATTCCAGATAACTTTCAGGACTTAAAAAATATAACTGTTCTCCAATAAGATAGCAGAGTTGTGCAGCAGGAGCATGCTGAGCCTGTAACAGTGTGACAATTGATAAAATTGGTAGGAGCAGGTCTCCCACATTTCCTTGACCTCACCTCATAAATAATTTGTGATGAAATTGTAGTGAAGGGTATGGACTCTGAAGCCAGACTTCCTGAGCTGAAATCTGCGCTTCTGACTGTGACTTCGGGCAAGCTGCTTCACTCCCTATGCCTCAGTTTTCTCATCTGTTAAGTGGAGATAATACCTAGCTTAGAAGGACAGAGGATTTGATGAAGATTCAATACCTGCATCTGGCAAAAAGTTAACAGCTCAATCCATGTTAATTGTTGTTATTCCCATACTCACATAATTGTAAGAAGAAACCCTACAGGAAAAGCATCTATTTGTCTGTGTACACTGCTCCGCAGCTGGAATGGCCCTTCTCCTGCTTCGTCAATACGCGCAGCTCCAAATGTGCTGCAGTTCCAGCTTCACACTCTGGTTGTTCAAAGTATCTTAAAGGAAGAAAACACTGACATGCTGTTAGTTGGATTGTTGTTTCTCTTCTCCCCATGTACTGTGAGAATTGTGGGAGTTTGGACCATGTCTGGTTCATTTCCATATTTTCAGAATTTAGCAGACAGGAGGAGATCAATTTTTGGTGGGATGACTAAACATATGTACATTTCAGTTTTGTCTTATTGGTACCGTCTCTGCCATTCTACCCAAATTCCTCCTTTAATTCTTATCTTATTGACATCTTAACAACCATTTAAAGTCCAGCTCAAATGCTATATTTTTGGTTAGACCTTCCCTGACCATCCTGCCTGTCTCTACACTTAGCAGATTTTCCTCCGTGGTCACGTGGCATGGTCGTGTATTGCAGATTAACCTAAACATAAGTGACATGTAGAGGCTTCATTCTTACTGTGGCAGAAACTTCATGTAGTCAAATTAATGCTTCTCTTTGCTTGCAGGTGGAATATATGTAACTAATCCTGCCTTTAAAAATATCACCTTAATGTATTTTTATCATTTTTTGTTTTTTTAGAGACAGGGTCTCACGATGTTGCCCAAGCTAGATTTGAACTCCTGGGCTCAGGCTGTCTTCCTGCTTCAGCTTCCCGAGGAGCTGGTACTGCAGGCACAGGCCACAGCACTCAGCTTTAATGTATTTTTAAACATAGCTCCGTGCCTTATAGCCGGCAATGAGTCCTTTTATTTCTTAAATCGTTGTACTTAATTTTAGAACTTGTTATATTCTTGGTAAAAGATTGAGCCTATTAAAGGATTTATCCTATTATAAGACACATTGGAAATTCTGTTTCTTGACTCTACTCGATTTAATTTAAATTTCTTGACTCTACTAGATTTAATTTAATTCAAATCGTTAAGCATAGACAATTTGCCAGAAAGAAGAACTATATGTGATTTATGCAGTCTCCTAGTAGGTGTTGGGCATCAGATGAAAACAGAGTGAGCAATCTATGAGAAAAGCCCAGCTGCCAATTTTGGAAATGTGAATTACAACGGAGGATAGCCAGTGCCTTAGCTGTGCTTAATTGTGAAGAGTTATGGATGGAAGTATTCCTAATCTTAAATTGTATAAAAGTGCTTGTTTCTCTGTACTTCCTAATGGTGCAGGTGGTCATTTTTTCTAATAGGAGGCATCATATTTGATAGAGTGAGAAGGATCTAGAATTGGTTCTAGTTTTAGCTCCAGAGTTGCTTGTCTATAAAGACAGAAGAAATACTATCTGTCTTGGTAAGGATCCAAACCCATGGGATCTGGGAGTTGTGCCTGGAAGCCACAGTATCTTTCACAAACACCGTGCTTTCTGTTTGTTAGCAAACATTTATTTTCCTATTCTATAAGTAGTAAGAATATTTATGAGATATTTTATCTGAGTATTTTAAAACATATTTTCCATACATCAATGGTTACATCAAAACAATTAAATGAGAAAAATGGTAGAGGGGTAGATCTCTCCCAAGCACTGATGAATTTTTCCAGGATTACTTATTTAAAATAGAACAAAAGAAAACACAACAAAATATTTTAAACCATTCTTTCTTTCTACTGGCTGACTTCTAAATAGGTCACATGGCTAGGTCCTCAAAAGTTGAACAGAACAGGCTGGAACATTTAAAAAATGCTGGCATGCCTTATTTCTTTTTGGTATTCTTAATGCCTAATAATTTGCTAAGCTGGTCTTTTATCCCAGTGCTACTGGATGGTTTTCTAAAACTGGTCCTTTCATCTGCTTGCATCTCCTAGCTCCCATTCCCAAGCCCTGTGCCATCTATTTTTCTCTTATCAATTCCTACCTCACCCTCACTCTCTCCTCTCTTCTACCCTCCCCTCTTCACTATACTTTTCCATCAGCCTACAGACACAAGCCTTCAAAAAATTTAAAGCATCTTTCCTCTACTCTGCCTCTTGTAGACCTACCTTGTTCCCTCCTCTTCCCAGCCGAGTATCTGAAAAAGTTAAGTCTGCTCCTGCTTTTTCCACTTGAGCTGCAGAGTCTGGCTTCTGCTTCCACTGTTTTCTTCAGCTACTTTTGCAAAAGTCCCCAGTGTCCATGGAGTGCCTGGTTGATGGTTTTTCCCTACTGCCCTACTCTACTAGGCACTATTGACAGCCCCTCTTAGTCCTGATCCATCTGCAACTTCGCTTTTTTTGAATCCAGATGATTTCTAGTTCTGGCATTCTTTCTCAGTCTTCTTTAATGGCTTGCTGTCCTCTGCCCACCCCACCAGCTGGTCAGCATTGCTTCTGGTCCTCTTCTTGCTCCTTTACTGGCGAACTCACCCATTCCTATGGTTTTAATTATACTGTATGCACCCACATGTTGATAACTCCAAATTTAGTATTTCCCATACTGAGAAGGTCATAAAGAATACCTGATTCAATAATTTTGTATTTCTAACTCCCCATTTTTTAAAATCACTATTAGTTTTGGAAAATATAATTTGAATTATGTTACTGCCTATGTAAAATTCCCCAGTAGCTCCCTGCCACATGTGGGATAAAGGTCAAAGACCTAAACATTGCAAGGGAATGTAAACTGCTTCCCCATTCCTATCTAAGCATCAGTCAGGCCAAATGCCAGGCTGTCCTGGAACCTTGACATCTTGCATGACTCTAGGCCTCTACTCTTGCCTTCTGCCTGATCTTGCCATCCTTGGCTTTGAGTTTTGAGTGACTCCTTATTCCTAAGGTCCAATTCATATCTCACCTTCTCTGTGAAACTTGTTCTGATTTTCCGAGCCACTGTATTATAATTATTAATGTGTCCGTCTCCACTAGAATGTAGGGACCCTCAGGGTAGGGATTATATCTCACTTATCTATCTATCTCATATCCTGAACACAATCTAGCATATGCAAATGCTCAAGAAATGTGTATTAATTGATGTATATGAATCATCTAAAGCAATTAGTGATTTGGTGAAGCATAGCCCTGACTATAATATAATGTCAAGGAATCTAAATAAGAAGATAATTTCTAAAAATATTAACACAATCCTATATTCCCAGTATATAGTCTTCATGATTTTGGAATTGTATCAGCAGTGATGCATCTATAATGTTCATGTTCATGATGATCTTTTCCTAAATCTTCAGGGACTGCTCCAATTTTCATCAAGAAGTTTTACTGTCACCCTGTGCCTCCTTTTCCCCACCAAAGTTAGCTTTTTGTTACTTTTAGACAGGTATCTTTGCCTGTTCCCACTGATAGTTTTGTCTATGAGAAAAGGGCCCACAGATGATACTATAACTGAATCATTTGGGAAATCAATAACTACACATTGTCAAACCACTAGGAGCAGTACTGAAGACCTCGCACGTGACCTAGAGAGCACTGGGCCATTAGAGTAACTAAACTACTCCAAAGTCATGAAAATTGTCTTGTTCTTAAGACTCTCCAGGAAGGAGATGTCACTGCCTCTATCCAGACTGTTTTGTATGGTTACTCTCTCTCTATCCATCCATCCATTCATACATACATCCAGCTGCCTTGTTCCACAAAGGATGTAAGATCAATTTATTTGGTAGTAAAGATATCAAGATAATAAACATTAGAAGTAATTTTTTTAAGTCAGTGAGAAAGAGTGGGGAAAATAAAATGGAGCCAGGAATTAGGCTAATTTCAAAGTGCTTATAACAGTGGTCTAATACTTACTAGAAGCAATAGACAATATTTTTGATTTGACTCTGAGTTTTCCTGCAGCCAGTGGAAAGAGGGACAATCTGATAAGCTATGAAATTAATGATATCTGTAAGTATAAGACAAACCAACTTTCCCACACAACTATTCCTTACGCTAAGACTTGAAAGATGGCTCATGAAAGAAGACTGGGGAATACGCTGACTGATATCCTCCACTACATATTTATTGTAGATGAATGTTTATCTTTTAAAAATGATATTTGCAGGATGAGGGATGATACAATGATTCAGCCTGAGCATTCACTTCAGGCATTGGTGCTGATTTAAACTTCTCAGGATTTGGTTTGGATCCACCGTTATTTGCCTTTTTGCCTTGGCACTCGGGTGAGTTTTCCTGAAGTACCCTAAATTTGAGGTTCAGATAGTTTCAGTATCTCTTCCTAAGAGTCAGGAACAGAGTTTGCTAACTTCAGAATTTGTTAACAATAGGTAGGATGACTTCATATATTCAATGATATAGACGTACAACTAGGCCGGCTGCCTTGTTGCGATGGAATGGCTTGTGCTTCTGCCTTAGGAATGGTTGGTGGCAAAGAACAGGAGCGATTAAGTGCAGGAAGAATATGGGCTGTGTGCCCTCTCATTTTTCCTTAAATAAAAGAATGAAATAATATGTTCCTAATACGTATGTCCTCAGCAAAGGAGGGGCACTGCACCTTTTATTGGGCCAGCATCAGTTGGGTTCTTCTGTTTTCTATGTCACTGCTTGTTCTTT